>NC_053435.1:62658028-62700461 GCF_007990345.1 Gossypium hirsutum
AAAAGGGTAGTCCTATACATGCCACTTCAAAGTTCAACCAAAAGTGTACCAAAAGGGGCTTCGATAGTGTGGGAGACTTCGACTTCAATAATCCCGAGTCCGATAGCTGACGAACCAAAATCTATAAAAAGAGAATCAAAGAAACGGAGTAAGCATTAAATGCTTAGTAAGTTTTGAGCCATGAAATTAGACCACAACTAAAGCGTAGCATTCATATGGCTAAACGGATAATTTCATATGCACAAATTCTCAATATCACACTTACTTCACATTACCAACCCTTATATTCATACACAAAAGATCAACTTAGCCAAAGGCCGGTAGCTCATTTATAGACTGAGCGAATACTAACTGTAAGGGATCAACTAAATCGATGCATGTACGAGACATACCTTATTGCTAGGATTTTACGAGTATATTAATTGAAACTATTACGGCAAGGTCGTTCATTCCCAAGCCAAGTACCTTCGGATTTAACCGGATATAGCTATTCGCTCAATGCCTTCGGGGACATAGCCCGGATATAGTAACTCGCACCAATGCCTTCGGGACTTAGCCCGGATATAGTAGCTCGCACAAATGCCCTCGGACTTAGCCCGGATGTAATAACTCGCACAAATGCCTTCGGGACTTAGCCCGATGTAATAACTCGCACAAATGCCTTCGGGACTTAGCCCGGTTATCATCCGAATATTCATGCACATATCAATAAATCATGACACATTTATATCTCATTTTCATAATTAGAGTTCAAACACAAGTCACGTATTAAGCACTCCATTTTCGGCTCACTAGCCACATACAAAACATGGTTAGTTTGCTTTATGACACGATCTCTATGCACATATGGCTACCCGTCATACGTATAGACTAATTAACTCATCATATAATTCAAGTAGAATCATCATATCACGTATATTTGTTATGCTCATAATCATGACTTAATCAAATCATAACTAAGTCTCATTGCTCAAAACTTACCTCGGATGTTGTCAACGATTTCGATGGCTATTCGACCACTTTTTCCTTTCCTTTATCGGATTTAGTTCCCTTTGCTCTTGAGCTTAATTTAACAAATAAATTGATTTAATAATTTGAGCATCAAAAGAGGAACTCAGGTACTTAGCCCATATATATAACATAGACATTAAAGTCACATACATATGAAATCATAATCAACTCAACATATTAGCCCATACTCTTTTAGCCGATTGTCTAAGCCAAGATAAAAGCATCAATATGCTTGCCTCTAACCGAATACATGCAACACCATCTTCTTCCTATGGCCGAATATGCATGTCTATGTTGAGGCCGATTATATGCTTAATACTTCCTACAAGTATAGTTACTTGTATTGATTATATATCATTTTGTTTCAGTTCAAACTCGGCTAATACGCATATATACACTAGTAATCAAATACTAACATTTTGCACTTCACCTTACTACCATTTCACATCTACTTTCTACCATGGCCGAATGCATCAGACACCATACCATTCAATTTTGGTCATGGGTTACACAAGGAACTTATGTCTAACTCAAAAATGCCAAAAAGAAAATCCAAGAGTCATCAATCACCATCACATGTATCATTACAAAGCTTCACACTTAGCATGCAAATGACATCAACACAAATCCACCTTAGCCGAAACTTGACTCATCTTCATGCCTCATCACCACAACATCAAACATCAACCAATAAGACAACACCCATGGCCGAATATCATCTCCATCTCATAGCAAAGATTAACATGGCTAGTAACTCATAACACTAAAATGCTGACTCATGGACACTCAACATACTTAGTCTGACCCCATGCCATTTTCTCAAGCTTCCCCTTCTTTCTTTTCTTCGCAGAAAATGAACTTTCTTTTTTTTCATTCCGCATGGGGGCAACCACACAATTTTTTTTCATTTACCTTCCTTATTATTTTATTGCCTATCCTTATTTTTTTTTTCTACATACCATTTACAATGTTTTACATGTTTTGCCATCACTTGTCATGGCCACTAGTAATCAATGGGGAATGACATGCAAGTCACCCTTTGATTACATGCACTAATAGATCTCATAGATTACCTATCACATTTCAAAGTGTCACACATAAGTCCTATTGACTAATTTCACATGTAATTTACTAAATCGAAGCTTAAAACTTTCCACATTCATAATCACATATTTTAGACAATAAATATCATATTCAAATAGTTTGGTGACTCGGTTTAGCGGTCCCGAATCGCTTTCCGACTAGGGTCACTTTAGGGCTGTCACATAACAGATTAAATTGATTATCTGCCATCTCCTCGGTTGTAGTTTGAATATCATCCTCTTGCCCTTCCTCTATGTGTCTTAGGCTTCGACTTATTTATCTTCGATTTCTACGAGCTGTGCTTTCGATCTCACTATCAAAAGTAGAGGCCCTAACGGGTTTCTTCTAGTCATAAACTATGAAACCTGCCAGAAGTAAAGAAAGAAATTTAGTAATTTAAGCAAAATAAAATTTAAATTGCAATAAAATAAAAAAATGGCTAAAGTAATAAAAATGAAGCTTTCCTAATATCTTAGTCCCCGACAACGACCTCAAAAACTTGATGGTCGCTAAACTAACTAAAAATCTAACTTAAGGCAAGCGCACCTATTGAACAGTAGTATAGTTATGGTGAGATCAGAATATCGTATCCACGAGGACTAAAAGTACTAGTAATTACTATCTTTTTATTATCTAGCCTAAGAATTAAAGTGTGTTTTTAAACTAAACTAATTTTCTAGATTACGACAAAGATGAAAGTTGGAAAATACTTTAGAAAAACCAATGGAGAAGATAATACCCAAGAAAGAATCCACCTAGACTTCACCTATTACCTTTGACTTAGACGGTTTATTCACTTGACTTATTCCATAGAAATCCCTGATTTATGTTAATATCTCATTCGAGACTAAAAACAACTGACTCTAGGTTGATTAATTGAAATTTCTTTCTAATTAAAACCCCTATTGTCGCATTAACTCGATCTATGGATTCCCTTATTAGATTTGACTCTAATCCGGCAAATTTATGTCGTCCTATCTCTAGGATTGCATGAAAATCCGCTTAATTACGAATGATCTACTCTTAAACAGAGACTTTTGCTCCACTGAATAAGCACATCAAAAACCTAAATTAATATCCTGGAATATTAAGCAAGAATTAAGACTCACAATTAAGAATAAGAACAAGTATTTATCATATAAATCAAAGAGTAATAAGATTCATCTTAGGTTTCATCTCCCTTAGGTATTGTAGAGAGTTATTATAAGAAACATCTCAAAGTATGGAAAAAAACAAAACATAAAGAAACCCAAAGAACTTCTAGGAAATAGGATGGAAATCTTCAATCTTGATGTAGATCCTGGCTCCGAGGTGATTCTGATGGCTTCTCTTGAGTACGTTTCTACCTTCTACTCTGTGTGCTCCCCTTAATCATCTTCTAGGGTGTTTATATAGGCTTTAGAATGCTTCAAAACCCTTAAAAGTGCCCTTTTCCGAGTAGAACTAGACTTGGGCTCAACAGGGACATGGTCGTGTGCCACGCCGGTGTGCAAGCGCTCAAGCTGTGTGTAATTTTGAGTTGGTTTCTAGTCGACACGACCATGACACACGGGCGTGTGGTCTTCCCATGTGCCTTACACGAGCGTGTGGTTTACCGTGTGGAAGTGCCTAGGCTGTGTGTTACACTATTTTAAGCCCAATTTGTCCGTTTTTGGCCTATTTCTTTCTCTTTTTGCTATTCTATGCTAGCCTGAGTATAAAACATGAAATTAAAAGATTAGGAGCATCAAATTCACAAAACCAAGGAAAAATCATCCATAAATATGTCAAGCATGGGGTAAAAATATGTACATATTACGGTTTATCACCCGTACTGCACATTCGTATTTAGGCGCATGCTATTTGGTTTAGGTAATGCCCTTGCTACATTTCAAATATGTATGATGTCTATTTTTACTGACATGGTTGAAAAATATTTGAAAGTCTTTATGGATGATTTTTAGTATTTGGATATACATATGATGATTTCCTAGCCAATCTAGCCAAGGTACTAACGCAATGCGCAGAAACAAACCTCGTACTCAACTGGGAAAAGTGCCACTTCATAGTACGAGAAGGTATTGTTCTAAGGCATCGGATAACAAGATATGGAATAGAGGTTGATAAAGCAAAGGTAGATGTTATTGAGAAACTCCCACCTTCGACATATGTAAAGGGTGTTAGGAGCTTTTTGGACCACGCCAACTTCTATTGAAGATTCATCAAAGACTTCTCCAAAATTGCTAAACCCTTATGCAAATTGTTGGAGAAGGACACGATGTTAAAATTTGATTAAGAGTGCTTAAGATCTTTCAATGATTTGAAGAGCCAATTAGTTTTGACACTTATAATAGTCACACCAGACTGTGATTTGCCATTTGAATTGATGTGTGACTCAAGTGACTTCGCGGTAGAACCTGTCATGGGTCAGCGAAGGAACAAAGTTTTTCATCCCATCTACGACACAAGTCAAATTCTGACAGGAGCTCAACTGAATTATACGGTAATAGAGAAAGAGTTACTTGCTATTGTGTTTGCTCTTGACAAGTTTTGATTTTATCTTGTAGGTACCCAGGTGACTGTCTATACAAACCACTCGGTGATTAAGCATTTGCTTGCCAAAAAAGACGCTAAGCCGAGACTTATCTGATGGGTACTTCTACTTTAAGAGTTCGATCTAGAAATTAGAGATAGAAAGGGAGTGGAAACCAAGTAGCAGACCACTTGTCCAGATTGGAGCTGCAAGAAGGGAACTCTCCTTTTCTACCAATTCAGGAGACATTTCCAGATGAACACATACTGAAGGTAAATCATGTCCATAATACCCTTTGGTTTGTTGATATTATTGACTATTTAGCCTGTGGTTTGATGCAAATTGATAAGACGTATCATCAAAGGAAAAAGTTTCTTTACGATGTGAAGTACTATTTCTGGGAAGAACCATACTTGTTAAAAAGTGTGCAGATAAATTGATTAGGAGATGCGTGGCAGAAGATGAAGTACATAAGATTTTATACCATTGTCACTCAACTTCGAGTGGGGGACACTTCGGAGGTACACGTACTACAACCAAGGTATTGCAAGCTGGATTCATTTGGCCAACACTATTCAAATATGCATATGCTTACGTAAAAAGTTCTGATTGATGTCAAAGGGTCGAAAATGTCACCAGAAGAAATGGGATGCTTCAAACAAACATCATTGAGGTAGAATTATTTGATGTTTGGGTTATTGATTTTGTCGGTCCTTCCCCTCCATCTTTTGGTCACAAGTACATCTTGGTAGCTGTAGACTATGTGTCTAAGTGGACTAAGGCTGAAGCATATCCAAGAAACGATGCTAAGGTTGTGATGAAGTTTTTCCAGAAACATGTGTTCACAAGGTTTGGAACCCTAAGAGCCACCATCAGTGATGAAGGGTTCCATTTTGTGAACAAGTGGTTGAAATGGTTATTAGATAAACAAGGAGTGAAACACAAGGTCACTACAGCTTACCATCCACAGACAAATGGGCAAGCTGAACTGGCAAACAAGGAGATCAAAAGCATACTTGAGAAGGTAGCTTGCCCGAACCAATGAGATTGGTCCAAAAGACTGGATGATACTTTATGGGCTTATAGAACAACATACAAGACACCTTTAGGGATGTCACCCTATAGCTTAGTCTTTGGGAAAGCCAACCATCTACTGATGCAAACCTGGTTGCATCATGTTACGACCCAACTCCACAACACTGAGATTGGCCCAAACTTGAGGGGACCAAGTGTAAAATGATGCTTATAATTTTAGTTTAGTAATTGTGCTGAACTTTATTAAACTTATCTTAGTTAATTTTTGAGTTGTTGGACTTTATTAAGCTCATCTTAGTTAATTATTGATTTGTTGGACTTTATTTTTATTACACTTTTTTTAGTTAATTAATTGCTGGAATAAATGTTTATCTTAGTTTTCTTAATTGATGGAATAACTTATTGTTAAATATGTTTATCTACAGTTTATTAAATTAAGTTAAGAGTTAAAAGTGTTTATTTCAGTTTATTAACTAATTTTATTAAGTATAGAGTGTTTAATGTGTTTTTAATGAGTTTGTTAATGCTTGTAGGTGACTATTCAGCTGAAATAAGTTATGTCCAAGGGAGCTATTATAAAATGTCAATGTGGCTGTTACATTACTTAAAGAAGAACATTAAACATCACTTAAAGGAGCTATTATATCATTTAAAGGAGAGCATTATATATCCTTTAAATTCAGATGCCTATTCTTCTTCTTCAAGTGTTCAAAATATCAACAACTTGTCGGTGTCCATTCGGCTGCTCAAGAATGAAACCTAAGCATTCAAATTCATTAAAGCAGCTGAATTGGAGCAATAACTTATATTGATGGTTGGAGTTGCTTAGACTTAGATGAATTTAAGAGTTGTGTCTATTGAGTTGCCAAGAGTTGTGCTTATTGATTAAGCTTTATTTCAGCCATTAACAACTCATTTAAGCTGATACTTGTGACTATTCTTCTAGCCTTTATCTAGCCCTATAAATATTTGTAATCAGCTCATTATGATGGACTTTTGGTAGAATATATGAAAATTTATATTTGTGAGATTTCCAAATCTCTTTATTCTCTTGGGAATGACTTGACTTATCGAGCATAGCTTGTGGCATCATTTCCTTTCCATTGTTAACCGAACTTATCACTTTTGAGTGTGGCGTTCAAATACCTTTGGTTCCTATCATTTTTGATAGCGGGTCAAGGTCCTTTGCTGTTTTCTTAAATCGTAAATGATCTAAGAACCATTTTGAGACTTGGGTCAACAATCCAATATTATTGGTTCATTCTCGTCTTAGCCAAATTATCCTTTATTTATTTACCCATTTTGCCTACTGTCATTGTTTAAAGCCATTTATTCTATTTTGTTTCAATTAACCTGAAAAGAACTTATCCTTACTAAAATTTATGATTGCGCAATTTAAAGGACTCGAATCATCATCGAAATGAGTTTGTATCATCTACCCTTGGAGTTAGAACACAACGCTTACTGGGCTCTCCGACAACTCAACTTGGATTTTAAGCTTGCTAAAGAGAAAAGGATGCTCCAGCTCAACGAATTAGAAGAATTTTGAATTTTCTCATACGAAAATGCCAAATTATTCAACGAGAGACTTAAAAAATGGCATGAGAAGCACATTCGAGTTCGTGAATTCGAAGAAGGTCAGCAAGTTTTGTTATTTAATTCTATATTAAAGTTCTTTCCAAGTAAGATAAAATCACATTGGTCCGGTCCATTTACGATTCATCGAGTCTATCCGTACGGAGTTGTTGAACTTCAAGGTAAGGGAGGTAATTTTCGAGTTAATGCTCAATGCTTGAAACATTACTGGGGAGATAAAATTGAATGGAACCAAATCTCGTTCATTTTATCAGATATTTAATTTTTCTTGTTCTTCGTTTTCAATAAATGATTTAGGGTATATATTCAGGATCAGTATGTTTAAATAAATTCTGTCTAGGAGATTGGAACTTAAGCGGACCACTTATGACCCCTCCAATCTTTCCTGGGAATTGATTTTGACATAATTTTCTGAGAAATTATCCCTAAAATGGCAAAATAAATTTTTAGTTTCAAATAAAAGGGTCAATTTTGATCCAAGTTTTAAATTGAAACTCAATTCCTGATTTTCTTTAAGTCTAGGTACTTAATTAAATAATTTCCAAAATGTGGTTGTTCTTTTTGTAAATATTAAAAATTAGATGCCTCTTTTTGTAAATATTTTCAAAAGACTTCTAGAATAAATGCTTTTATTTTAATAAAAAGATGATAATTATTAATATATAATTATATCCATTATAATATATATTAATTATTATCAACTTTATATAGAGTTAGGATTAGTTTTAATTTAATCATATTTTATTTAATAAGTTTTTATCTTAATAAATTAATAGTAAATAATAATTTAATATTCATTATATTAACTATTAATTGTTATTTACTTTTAGTAGATTAGAACTTAGAATTTTTAATTATTAAATTATACGAAGAATTCTACTCTAGTTCCTACTCCTTTCACTATAAATTCCACCTATCTCTTCTTATTTTTTTCATTCATACACCATTCCCTCTAAGCACCAAATTCCCTAAGTGTTGTAGCTACCTAGCAGCCATTCGACCAGCAGCCCCAGCTCTATCGCATGCCGCACACCTACCTCGCGCACTCCTGCTCTACCGCGCGCTACATTGCTCACCTACTGCTCTAGCCCCGGCTGCCCAGGCCGTGTCCTGCACTAGTGCCTAGCTTTTGCGCGTGCCCACACCAGGCCTACTCAATGATCTGCATGCTACTCACATCCCCTGCTGCATGCTGCTACTTTGCACACCCGAGCGACACACCACCCTTTCACCTATCGTTAGCCAAAAACCTCCCAACCTCTTTTAATTTGCCATCTTTTGATTCAAAATTATTTTCTTAAGAGTTCTTAATTTTTTTAACAAAAAAAGGTTAATCATGCCTCGTAAGAGAACTCGTGCATCCGCCCAAATTGATGAATCACAAACCAAATTCCACTGTGAAGAAGCCAAAGCAAGATATGAGGGTATCTTGAAGAATCAATAGATGCATCCAGAGAAAGGCTTCACCTTGAAAGAAAGCAACTAAATTGATTTTATGGCGCGCATTCGTCAGGTTGCTGAAAATCTCAATTGGGAGTTGTTTTGTGAGAAGAGAACCAGTGTTGATGAGAAGTTAGTGCGCGAGTTCTATGCGAATTTAACCTCAAGTGAGTTGACAGAAGTTCCAGTTTGTAGAATCAAGGTACCAATAATTTCAAATGCTATTAATGAGTTCTTGAATTGCCTGATTTCGAAAACGACGAATATTCTTCCTTGATGAGCAATATAAAGCCTGAAAACTTGCAAGAAATTCTCGAGGAGCTACAGTTCCTGGTTCTAAGTGGAATGTGTCAAAGTAAGGAATCCACACTTGTCGAAAAGAATATTTGACACTACTCATAAAGGTATGGTTCTATTTCATCTGTTTCAGCCTTTTGCCTAGCTCACATGGGACTACAATCTCATTAGAGTGAATGGTCTTATTATACTCGATTTTAACTGGAAAGACCATTGATATAACGCCCCAAAAATCTTGAAATCCAAAAATCTCGAAATCTTGAATTTTTTCTTTTTGTGCTTAATAATTCCGGTTAAGTGCTAATTACGCAAAGGTAGGTCTTTGTCAAGGTTTGAGTTCAAATTAAGGGGTAGAAGAAATTATAAGTTAATTATTAAAAGAATCAGGGTTGGCAAGTAGTTGGGCTTTTAAATAAAGATAGGGGAAAATAGCAGCAAAGAGCCTAGCAGAGGAGTGGCTAAGTGACACCACTTAGAGTGTTGGGAGGTGGCATTAATAGCTAGCAAGGAGATCTAAGGTTCAAATCCTATCTTAGTGTTTTTAGAAGTTTAATTTTAACCTTCTAGAAGGATGGAAGTGGTGTGGAAGTGGACTCTAAGGGAAGTGTTCAAGAGAGAAAATTAAGGAAAGGATCAATAGGTTATTAGGGAGAAAAACGAGGAGATGAGAAGGGAGAAGTGATAGAGCTGAATGGGGAATTTGGCATGGGAAAATTCGACTATAAGGCTTATAAATAGGTGCCGAATGCTAGGGTATGAAGCTAATGATCGAATTTCCTTCACCCTATTACCAGAAACTCTTTTCTCTAAAACCCAAAAACCTTCTGCTTTCTTTTCTTTTTCTTCTTCCTGGTGCCGAATTCTATTCTTCCTCTACCTCATTGCTGACTTTTCTTTCTTTTACCTTGGAGCCAAATAAACCTCTTTTTCCATACAAAATCGTAAAGGGCCGAACCTCTTTGGTCGAATACCCTTAGGGCAATCACTACTCTTTCTACTTCGGTCAAATCTAGTGTAAGTATTGTTCTTCCAATCGGTTTCTTTGCTAAGTATCGGATATTGTTCCTGACTCTTTCTAATAAATTGTGGTAGGGAATTAGTATCAGATCTCGGATCTTAGCTCATTGCTGAATTGCTCCTTAGGTGTTGCGGTTTTGGTAAGTATTCCTCATCCATTGGCTAAGGTTGGTCGAATAGCCATAGTAAGGTAAGGGGGCTTGTGTTGGATATGAGTCATCTATTATTCTGGTTTTAATAGTTACGATTGGTGCAGATCTAGGAGTTGATCATGGTTAGTGAAGGGGCTATTATACTTATCGCACAAGGTAAGGTTAAGATGAGATTCCAACTTTTGGGAAAGTATTCAATAAGTATGTAAAATTAATCTTTGAGTGATATCGATTGTAGGTTTGGTCTAAGGAGATCACATCATGCTTGCTTACCAGGTGTGTACATACACTGCACACACACAATGAATCGGTAAAAGCCGAAATGCCGAAATGCCGAAAAGCTAAAAGTTGGGCTACGGTAGTCACAGAAGTGCATGAACACTCGTGGAGGGGAAGCCGATAGGTTGCCTGAGGACCATGGGCAATTCCATGGACTTGGGTTGAGAATTGGCCAAATAGGTCGGTATGGGTTAAATGGGTCTGATGGGTTGTTGGGCCCATAATAGGCAAAGATTGATAAATGATGCTATGTGTTAGAAAATTTGTATGTGAGCATGAATATAATATGATTTGGGCCTAATGGGCCATATGAATGAGAATTGGGCCTAGTGGGCCATAAGAATATGAGCTGGGCCAGATGGGCCATTTGAATAAGATTGGGCCTAGTGGGCCATATGCACGTATGTAGGGGTACTGGGCCTAGTATATGATGACTACATAAAACTTAATTAATTAATTGAGATCGTGGAAAAGTCATAGGGTTAAGGTGTGGCAACGTGTATATGCATGTCTAGGATTGGATCTAGGGAGAGCTTGGTACTTAAGTGGTCTTAATGACCCACCTCCTCTTCTCTAGAATCCTGGTGCATAGTATTCGTTCATCTTAGCTCGCGGGACTTGTTCATGGGCCAAGTGAAAACCGTAATTAAGGGAAAATTACCGAAATGCCCCTATGGGCGAGAATGACTAGAATACCCCTAGGTGTTGAATGTAAGTTTTAGGGATGTGACATGCATACATATGACGTTCTACTTAGGTTGCATATGGGGTGGGAATTATGGAACGGAAGAAGTATATGAGGATTTGCATGGTTGCTTGTCAATCATGGATCCACCAACGACTTTTAAAGCCCGATATGTAAATGAAGGTAGTTCCGCAACCCGGCTACCATTTGTGTGTGGGCTGCGTGGGTCGATATTTATATCCCCACATGGTGTGATGGGGGACGGAGCTGGTGTGTAGCGAATGGATAATTTGGATGAGATTGCATTGCATGTTTGATGATTTGTCTTTGAATGCTTGTTTTCCATCGAGGGTTGTACACACTGAGTTTGCGAAAACTCACCCCCTTTTTTATTTTATTTTTAGGTGATGCTCAGTAGAAGGTTCGATGTTTGGAGGGACTCTGGGTAGTGAGCTAGCAAGATAATTCGGATTTGGTTTTTTTAAGCATTTAAGTTTTTATTTCTTTTTAAATGTCTTAAGATTAGATTGTAATAAGGTTTTCATTATGTTATTATTACTTGAATTATTATTATTATTTTTTACGAGAAGTTGAACATGGATTTCTTAAATTATAGTATGTTTCCTACCTTTCCGTAACTAAGTTTTTTTTTAAAGATCAAATGTTTTAAACAAGGCTTTCATAACTGAAAGATTTTTTTTAGTTAATTAAGGTTTCTCATTTTAAGAAAGGTTTTCAATGAAAACAAGGTTTTCGCTAAAACACTTTAATGTAACACGTCAGATTCGGCCATAACGTCTGGGCCGAGTTTGGGGTGTTATAATTGATGTGGGAAAAATCATCCTAAGAGAAATGTAGAATTGTGTCGTTAGACGTTCTGGCCCAGCCTAGTTTCCCTTTACGATAACAATTCTGTGCTTGAAAGCTAAAATTCTTGCAAACGTAAAGAAGACAGGCTATAGCTAGGGCACAATCACAGATTGGGATCTCTATCAAATAGCTGGAGAATTTGTTCTATAGTAACGAGTTGAAGAAAGTGAGGACCCCGAAGAAGAAGAAAAAGATTCCACAATGCAATCAGCTGAGGTCCCAGATAAGGCAGAACCAATGGAATCAGAAGCTGAACCTGATGTTGAATCTTCAAGGTTCAAAGCTCAATCATCTCACCCAGATCTTCAAGATGAGCTGTCAAAGTTGATGCAAATAATGCAACATATGCAGTGGCAGCAACAAGCTTACTAGAGATACTCAAAAATAATGAATGACTTAATGAGAAGCACTTTTACGAAAATATACAATGACCCATTTATTTTTTTGCCTGAGTTTCCAGATCTCATATTTAAACCATGGAGTCCACTATCAAAGAAGGAGCGAAGCGATTCATGCAAAGGCAATAATGATGGTGCAAAAGATGAGTCAAATTCGGAAGGATCTGCAAATAAATAAAAGGGGGGATCTTGACTTTATTTTATTTCTATTCTTAGGTCATTTTAGGATTAAGCTTAATTAGGAATTTTTGGTTTTGCATAATAAAGCAAGAGATGGAAATCATGAATAAAAATGTACAAGTTGCAAAGTATAAAGTGTGGCAATAGGTATATACATGTCTAGGATTGGATCTTAAGAGAGCTTGGTACTTAAGCAAACAATTTGACTCACCTCCTCTTCTCTAGAATCCTACCTAGTGTATAGTATCTATTCACTTTTAACAATGAGGACATTGTTCATCTTAAGTAAAGGGGACCTGTAACACCCCTAACCCGTATCTGTCGCTGAACTAGGGTTACGAGATGTTACCGAACACAACACAGTTAAATACAATCATTCATGTCAAAACATGCATAAAAATTATACCAACTTATTTATAATAATTATAAAAATAGATTAGTAACCATCTGTTCAATTATGTAAATCACAATCACATACAAAAGAAAAAATTTTATTTATTAAATCACTTATTCGATCCAACTAACAAACATCATATCATATTACATAAATATTATTACTCCAATAGCTAAATCATATGAACAATAATCACATCATTCAAGTTTCTAGATAATAGTCAAACATATTTTATTTATCCATTTATTAACACCTATTTCATAAGTACATTACTAATCAAACCACATACATATATAAATACATCTAAGCATATTCGTATATATATCAATATAACCAAACCAATAAGTTACTCACAAAACCAATTAAATATGATCATGTCAATGTGACCAAACCGAACATATAAGCATCGAATAAAACTCATATTACCTTTTGTTTTACCAATACAAAGTTCACTATTCATTTGGTCACTTATTTCAATGCATTACCCGAATATAAACATACCTAAAATCATGATATGTTCAAGGTTACATTTTCTTTATTTTACCCTGCCATTTCATATGCGTATAACCTTCCATGGAAATGAATTAATATACATATATACCAACCATAATTTACACATCAAATCAAATCATTATATACTTATACATATACAAATGCCAAATCATGACTAACTTACTTACATAACATTTATATTTTATCACCTAACCAAATACAAATATATTTATCCAAACACACAACCTACATACCATGTAATAAATATATCAAAATAAACTCTTATCAAGTTCGGACATAACTGAATTTCCATTTATGCTAAGTCACTTGTAGCAACTTAACCAAACATCACAACTGATTTCACATGTAAATTTTATCCTAGCAAGAATCATGGTCGAATCAACTAACATAGTTAGGACTATATGTACCTTGACTAATTCATCATCCACATCCAAATTCATCAACCATTATCAATACATATAACACATATAAATGTAACTAAAGCGTCACATACTTTCATAGCATATTAGCCATTTTCGCATGGCTTTATACACAACCCAAAATTAACATTTCCAAAACATACTTTAGCTTATACATGCAATAATCTTTAATTTAACTTATAAAAGTACCCAAAATAGAGGATAGTGTGATGAGCTTTGTAGACGATCCCGAACTTATAGCTTGACTTCCAAAAATCTATAAAACAGAAACAAATATTCACATGATAAGCTATTATATCTTAGTAAGCTATAAGCAAATAAACAACTAATAATATAACTATCTCATAGTAAATTTAACCGAACTATACTAATATGAGTATACTCAGTTTCAAACTACCACATTCATTCATGAAATTTCATTTTATACAAAATTCTCACCTTGGCCGAATACCTATAAAACCAACATAAATAATTCATATTCCATTTACAAGCTAAGACATCATTAAACAATCGAATACACATATATTCATAACTTCTACTCAAGCATCATAATATATATACCATCATATGTACATTATCCAAATGACCGAATATACTTGGTACCATTAATAAACATACCACATATCATTCGAAGACAAACAGAATACATTTATGTTCATCCATATCAATTTCGGTTATTATAATAAAATTTGGGTTAATTCAGATGAGTCAGATAGTTCAATTGCCATGATTTCTGTTATGTCTGCTCAGAAGTGCTTAAGAAAAGGATATAAAGCTTATCTTGCTTTTGTGTTGAATACTAAAAATCCAGAGTTGAAAATTGAATCATTGCCTGTGGTATGTGAGTTTCCTGATGTGTTTCTGGAAGAACTACCAGGTTTGCCTCTTATCCGAGAAGTTGAGTTTGGTATTGAATTGGTTTCGAGTACAACACCCATTTCTATTGCCCCTTATAGAATGGCTCCAATGGAATTGAGAGAATTGAAAGTTCAGTTGTAGGAACTAACAAAGAAAGGCTTTGCAAGACCTAGTTGTTCACCATAGGGTGCACCAGTGCTCTTTGTAAAAAAGAGAGATGGTTCGATGAGATTGTGCATAGATTGTCAGCAGCTTAACAAGATGACTATTAAGAACAAGTATCCACTGCCTAGAATTGACGATTTGTTTGATCAATTGAAGGGAGCTACTGTGTTCTCCAAGATAGATTTAAGATCCGGATATTATCAGTTGCGAGCTAAAGAGTCAGATGTTCCGAAGACTACTTTTCGGACTAGGTATGGCCATTATGAATTCCTTGTGATGCCATTTGGCTTGACTAATTCTCCTGCCATTTTTATGGTTTTAATGAATCGAATTTTTAGACCTTACTTGGATAAATTTGTAGTTGTGTTCATTGATGATATCTTGCTTTATTCTCATGATAAAACTGAGCATTCAGAGCATTTGAAAACAGTTTTACAGACTTTGGAAGATAATCAGCTTTATGCCAAGTTTAGCAAAAGTGAGTTCTAGTTACGGAAAGTTGGTTTTCTTGGACATATAGTCTCAGGTGAAGGTATTAGAGTTGATCCGAACAAGATTTCAGCCATTATTGATTGGAGGCCTCCCAAGAATGTATCAGAGGCCAAAAGTTTTTTTGTTCTCGTCGGTTATTATAGACGATTTGTAGAGGGATTTTCCATGTTAGCTAATCCATTAACAAGATTGCTACAGAAAGATGTCAAGTTTGAATGAACTGAAAAGTGTCAGCAGAGTTTTGATAAGTTAAAGGTATTGTTGACTGAAGCTCTTGTCGTAGTACAACCAGAACAGGGTAAAGAGTTTGTGATTTACAGCGATGCGTCCTTGAATGGACTAGACTGTGTACTTATGCTAGAAGGAAAGGTAATTGCTTATGCCTATAGACAGTTAAAGCCACGTGAGAAAAATTATCTGATACATGATTTAGAACTAGCTGCCATTGTATTTGCGTTGAAAATTTGGAGACACCACTTGTATGGTGAGAAGTGCTAAACATTTACTGATCATAAAAGTTTTAAATACTTGATGATTCAGAAAGATTTGAACTTGAGGCAAAGAAGATGGCTAGAGTTGATTAAAGATTATGAACTAGTGATCGATTATCACCCGGGTACGGTAAATGTAACTACAGATGCTTTGAGTAGAAAATATTTATTTGCATTAAGAGCTCTGAACACTAGTTTAACCTTTTCAAACGATGGTTCTATCTTAGCCAAATTAAGAGCTAAGCCAATGTTTCTTGAAGAAATTTGTGAAGTTCAAAAAGATGACAGTGAGTTGCAAGCCAAAAGAGCTCAGTGTGAGTCGGGTATAGAGTCAAATTTTTAGATCAGTTGTGATGGTTGTTTAATGTTTAGAGATCGGATATGTGCACCAAAGAATGATGAGCTTATTTGAAAGATTTTAGAGGAAGCACATAGCAGTTCCTTGTCTATTCATCCAGGTAGTACAAATATGTATAATGATTTGAAGAAAATGTATTGGTGGGTAGGAATGAAGAGAGATATCTCAAATTTTGTTTCTAGATGCTTGATTTATCAACAGGTAAAAGCCAAACATTAGGTAACTTCAGGTTTATTACAGCCTGTGTTAGTTCTTGAGTGGAAATGGGACCAATTTGCCATGGATTTTGTGATAGGATTGCCGTTGACACCAAGAAAGAAAGAAGAAGTATGGGTTGTGATTGATAAGCTAACAAAGTCGGCTCATTTTATTCTAGGTCATATGGATTATTCACTTGACAAGTTGGCCTAGTTGTATATTTCAGAGATAGTTAGAGTACATGGAGTACCGTTATCGATTATTTCAGATAGAGGCCCGAGATTCACTTCGTAGTTTTGGAATAAGTTACAAGAAGCTTTGGGCACAAAGTTGAGTTTTAGTGCAGCTTTCCATCCTCAGACCGATGGTCAGTCAGAGAGAGTTATTCAGATACTTAAGGATATGCTCAGATGTTCTGTATTAGAATTTCAAGGTAGTTGGGAGAAATATTTATCGTTGGTAGAGTTTGCTTATAATAATAGTTACCAATCGAGTTTGAAAATGGCACCTTATGAAGATTTGTATGGACGTAAAAGTTACAGACCTTTGTATTGGACAGAGCTTAAAGAAAATCAGTTTTACGGGGTTGATTTAGTTAAAGAAATTGAAGAGAAAGTGAAAGTTATTAGAGATTGCTTGAAAGTAGCTTCAAATAGACAGAAGTCATATGCAGACTTGGAAAGAAAAGAGATTGAGTATCAAGTTGGTGACAAAGTGTTCTTGAAAGTATCCCCGTGGAAGAAAGTCTTTAGATTTGGCAAGAAAGGCAAACTAAGTCCATGTTTTATTGGACCGTTTGAGGTGACTGAAAGAGTTGGACCATTAGCAAATCGGTTAGCTTTGCCACCAGAGTTAGAGAAGATTCATGATGTGTTCCATGTTTCCATGTTACGTCGTTACCGTTCTGATCCTTCACATGTGATTTCATAGACAAAGGTTGAGATTCAGCAAGATATGACTTATAGTGAATAACCGGTAAAGATTTTAGCTCGAGAGGTCAAGCAACTAAGGAACAAAAGTATTGCACTTGTGAAAGTATTACGAAATAGGCATGGGGTAGATAAGGCTACATTGGAGCCTGAAGAGGTTATGCAAAAATAGTATCCAAATCTTTTCACAGGTAAGATTTTCGAGGACGAAAATCCCTAAAAGAGGGAGAAATGTAACATCCCAAAATAGGGCCTAAATGAAATAGTGGTTGGGAAACCATGAAACTGAGATAGAAAAGTTTATTTCGATTAATTTTTATAATTTACTAAGTGATTAGATGCATGTGTTAGAGTATCGATGAAAAATTTTATAGATAGCATACATAATTTACCTACTAGGGCTTAATTGCAAAAGTTGATAAATATGAGTTTTAGATGCTAAAGGATTAAATTGAAGAGTATAATTGAAGTAGAGGTCCTTAAATGGTAATTAGACTATTAGGTTTCCATGGATAAAAATGGACATACATAAATAAAAATAACTAAAGTTCAAATGAAGGGTATTTTAGTCATTTGGTAATTAAAAGATTAAAAAAGGGAAAAAGATGGAAAAATGTGCCCATCTTCTTCATTAGGCTAAAAATTTAAGGGTTCTTCATAGCTAGGGTTTTGTCAAGCTTTCAAGCTTCATAGTAAGTGATTCCAAGCCCCGTTTTTAATGTTCTTTACGTTTTTGAAGTCTCGGTAACTTGATCTAGCTTATTTTAGCAATAATTTAACCTAGGGTTCATATTTGGAAAAATACCCATAGGTGAAATGTGTTTATTTTGATGTTTTATGATAGAATTTGAAGCTTGAAATTATGTTAAATGACTTGAGCTAAGCGATTTTAAGCGAAAACGAGTAAAACGACATAATCGGTAAAAATACCTAATGATCATAAGTACATGTTAGAGTGGGAATTTGATGTTGCCATAGATAAATAAATGATCAGCATGTCAACATAAGAATTAGGGATAAAGTTTCATTTCCAAGCATTGGGGAAAAAGTGTAAATTTGCAAAAGTTTAGGGCCAAAATCGTAATTTTTCCAAAGTTAGAGTTAAGGACTGTTTTGATGAATGTGAATATTAAATAAGTTAAATTTGCTATTATAGATCAAGAAGAACGAAATTCAGGGTTAGACCGAGGAAAGAAAAAGGTTGAGGACTAAATCAAAATATTTGATTGTATTTTGTATCAAGGTAAGTTTGCGGTAAATAAATGCAATGTTTTATTATTTATAATTAATGATGTTATTTTTCAGCATCTATATATTTATTTTTATAAATTTACTCCTTGATAATTAAAGCAACAATTGACGGAGAAATGATACTTAAAAGTCCCTGTTGAACCTTAGGAATGTGTAGGATACAAATGTCATGACATTAGGGTTTAAGGATACCAAGTAAGACCATGCCAAGGCATGGAATTGGTAAGTTTTACAAGGCAAGGAAATCATGTAAGAGCATGTCAAGACATGGCATTGATAAAGTACGATAAGGCAAAGATCCCATGTAAGACCATGCCAAGGCAAGGAAATGGTGAGTTCATAAGGCAAGGATACCATGAAAGACCATGTCAAGACATGGCAATGGTAAATTTAAAAAAGAAAGGTACTCGTGTATCCTTAGTATTCCAAGTGGTTCAACGAAAAATTTAGAGAGTGTACCAAAGGGAAGGTAAGATAAGTCCATGTTCGAAAGGTTCAGGTTATCTTGATAATTCATTTAGAATGTTATTATTTATTTACATGCAAACTTACTATGCTTTATGCTTACTCCCTTTCTTTTCTCTCTTTTTTATAGTATCGCAAAGCCAACTCAAAAAATCGTAAGGACATCAGAGATCGCCTCAGACTATCAACAACCTATCTCAGTATTTTGTGACTAGAAATACTTTAAGTTATGACATGTATAGGGACTTGGCTATTTTGTGTGTATGTCCTTATGATATGATTAAAGAATGGCGTGTGAATACTTGATAATGATTAGCTTATGATATAGCTAAATAAGAACATGTTTTGGTATTATGTATGCCTAAATGAGGTTTGATGCAAAGAAATTATGAAGGAGTAAGAGTTGGCCATGGAACAGTTAGGAAACAGCAGCAGTGACGTGGTTTTGAAAAATCACTAAAAATTTTAAAAATGGAATTAAATATTGAATGAGATATAGAATTAAAGCTTATTGAGTCTATTTTCATAGGAAAGAAACAGAACAAGCAAAGGAAGTCTATATTCTGAGATATTTAAATTTTTATAAGACTGGTTCAGAGTGACTTCGTGATCCCCTGATCCAACTTTGGAAAATCACTAGAAATTGTAAGAAAGGAATCATAAGTCATATTTTATATGTCTAGATTCGAGTCTATTTTCATGAGAAATAAATAGAAATGTTATTCGAATTCTTTATAATGAGATAATCGATTTTTAGTGAAGAGAGGTCAGGTCAGCTAAACTGCGAAATAGGGGAACTTTTAAGAATAAAATGTAATAATTGGCCAAACAAAAAATTCTGGAAACATTATGGTAAGAAGATATATGAGTCTAGTTTCAGGAAAAATTTACGGATTTAAATTTTGAGTTTCGTAACTCGAGTTATAATTAATTTAGTGACTGTTACGCAGATGGGCAGTTTTGTTATGAATAGTGAAATAAATTGTTTTAATTTGTGTAAGTAATTGGAAAATTTTAAATGTTCCCGGTTTGGTCCCGAACCGTTCCAATTACACATTTTAGGGCCTTGAAGGCCCTTTTTATGGATTTATTGGATGAATATGAGGGAATTAATTTTTGAAAGTAAAAAAAAAAATTTATGCGCAGAACAAGTAAGATAAGTCTGGTAACACCTCGTGCTTGACTCCGTTGACGGTCTCGGGTAAGGGATGTTACAGTTAACATGACTTTATTAGGAAACATTTAGTCTAATTTTTTGGCTATCATAAGAATGGTTGAGATTAATTTGAATGATATGTATACTTAAGTAAGCATAAATATCAAATTTCTTGGTTTTGAGCATAAGTATACTAAATTCATAATTCTGAGAAGAATGTTGTTCTGAAGGAATTTTTCAAAGGTGTTTCCGAGAAATTCTTTTTTAAATTTATGCATTACTCAAGACGAGAAGTGAATTATATTTGCGGGTGTGGAAACAAGGAAATTTACGCATTTTTACATACCCTTTTTAACTTAAAACCATACAGTTTCAATAAAATTCTTGTCGAAAAGTAATTAAGTTTTATAAAATAATTAAAGTGCACTTAAAATATGAACATGATTAATTTTAGTTAATTTTATAATTATTTTGATGAATTTTGGTTATTTTCAACAGATTTGCACAAAAGGCGAAAATGGCTCGGGAGACACTACTAGAAGCACAAAACTGAGAAGCAATTTGAAGTATCGAGGCAAACTAAATTTTAGCCTAAGACGATCCAAAATTATATGTATTAATTCAAAATATATTAATTTTAATTTATATCCAATTTAATTTGGGTTAGTAAATTATTATTAATTAATTATGAAAAAGTGGTCCAGTTGAACCGAATCGAGTAAACTGAACCGCCCAAGAAATGGATAGCCCAAAACTGTCCCAAGATCTGACCCAAATCAGCTTATTAGCTGATTATTTAAGCTTGCAAAGAGGTCTTCGAAGGCTTATTCAAGTTGCATTCAAACCCCTCCATAATTGGTGGCTTTGTAGATATGCCCCAAGCCAAATTTTGCAAAGTTGAAACCCTCAACCTTGCCACGTGTGTGGCCGGCCAAGGGATGGCTCTTTGGCTTCTATTTTTAGCTAATTTTAGTAGTTATCTTTAGTTACAAAACCCCCCTTTTGGCTGATCATTCAACACGCCTCAAATCATTCACATCTTTTCTCTTTTCTCTCCATTTTCTCTCTTCTTTACCATTCTAAATTCTCTTGCCGATTTCTTCCCTTTGAAAAGGGGTGTTCATCAGCCATTTTGGAGCAACATTGAAGTGTTCATAGCAAATTTGATAGACGAGGACAATAGAGAACGAAGAACGGAGCAAGCTAGTCAAGCCGCAGAAAAACAACAGATTTGATTCTTATTCCTTATCTCTTTAATTGTTGTTGTTGTTATGTTGAACATATCTATGAAAATTTTATGTTGTTGGAATGGCTAATTTAATCAATTTAGCTTGAATTTAATTTGTGTTAGGTTGATTGCATTTCGTCTTCTTAAATTGTTAATTGTGTTTATGGTGTTATAGGCCTCGGTAAGATGCTTGATTAAGAAAAATCATGACTAAGTTATTCTTGCATTACAATTGTTAGGTAACTAGTGAATTAATTATTTAAATGGATTCAAATTGTAATTACAATACTTAACCAGTGCATGATTTGTAACACCCCGAAACCGTGGCCGTCACCGGGATCGAACACGAGGTGTAATCTGGCTTAATACATCACTTATACAGCTCAAACAATTTATTTTAAAACTCCCAGACAAACTGTCAATCTGCGTTATAGTCACTTAAAAATTCGTATCTTGAGTTCTGAAACTCAAAATTTAATTCCGCAAATTTTTCCTGAAACTAGACTCATATATCTATCTACTAAAATTTTTCCACAATTTTTTGTCTGTCCAATTAGTACATTTTATTAGTTAAAATCTCCCCTATTTCAGGGTTCGACTACTCTGACCTCTGTGTATTACGAACCAGATATCTCTCCGTACAGAGATTCAATGACTATTCCGTTTGTCCCTAATAAAACTAGACTCAATAAGAAATCTGTACATATAAGGTATGACTTATAATTATCTTTGTATAAATTATAATGAATTTACAAATTTGGAACAGGGGATCCAGAAATCGTTCTGACCCTATTTCACAAGATTTTAAATATCTCATACAGTATAGCTCATATTCTTGTTTTACTTCTTCCATGTGAAAATAGACTCATCAAGCTTCGATACCATAATTTATTCATTATTTAATTCCATTTATACTATTTTTAGTGATTTTTCAATTTCACATCACTACTGCTGTCTACATCTATTATTAGAGTAAATTTTACCTATTAGAGTAATTTAACAAACATATCACCAAGTATGATCATGACTAGCCATACCAAAGGCTAATCATCACCAAGCATTTCCTTACTACTCAAAAACCATATCATGAGTGTAACACCGGAAATGATTAGCCATGACAAACGGCATAATAATCAAATAGACTTTAACTATTGCTTATAACTAAGTATCATAAGACCAAATCCAACTTAACATTTATGCCATTTTCGCATGGCTAAAAGTATACATACCAAAGTTCAAACAAAACATAATGGCCTATACATGTCGAAATGTTCTCTTAGACCAACTAAGAAGAAGATACCAAAAAGTTGCAAGCTGGTGTGATGACTTCGACGATGGTCCCGAGCACACAAAAATGGATCAAATAAACCTAAATAAGTGACAAATAAACACACCGAATGAGTATATAACTCAGTAAGTCATAAGCATTACACTGTTGTCCATTTATAAAATATCATAAAAGAAAAAAATTAATGCAAGATTAGGTACTCCATCCATACCGACTATGCTATAATTTCACGCACATTTATCATTACATGCTCTCAACTAGCCAAGCCTCCATTGACATCTCGTACGATATTCGATATGATATTTGATGCATTTCCACACATCATTTTATTTTCGTTTAGATTATACTAATAATAGCATTTCATCTATTCCACAATAATCTTATGTTCCTAACTTCAAATATAATCACCACATAGGTTCAAGACTTACCAAGCTCAGTTCCAAATATAAACATAACGTCTATTCCTTATGAACTCAAAATATCTACTCATTCCGCTGTCGATGATTTACTCGATAAAGTCGCACACTTAACGTTAATAATTATTCGAAAATATATAGTAAGTCCGCACACTTAGTGCTTAATAGTCAAACTCGCACACTTAGTGCTATACAATTAAACTCGCACACTTAGTGCCAATCTCATCATCGTAAATGTTTATACCCGCACACTTAGTACCGAAATCAACAACTCAATACATCTCACTTCTTTTTACAATCGATAATTTTGTCACTACATGCATTTATATATCATACCATTCGGCATAATTACATAAGTATTATGATTATTTAAATCAATACAAAATATATGCTTAATAACTTACCTTGTGTTGGGTAAAACGGTTCCAACTCGGCTACTCGATGTTCTTTCCTTTGCCTTTGCTTGATTCTCCTCCTTTAACTTCTTGAGCTTAATCAATAAATTAACTAGTTTAACCGTCTTGCTAAATATTTATATCAAAATATTAATGATTTCATATCATAGGAGATACATGACTAATTCTTATCTTTCTACCATATGTTTTTGAGCTATTTGGCTAATAACCATATGCTATCACCCTACTATCAATAATCCAATCACACATGCATATATATATATGGCCGAATGTGCAAAACTTAGACTCAACATCACCTATGCTCTTAATTTGATGGCCGAATATGCATACATATATATATGATATCAACTATACTATCATCTTTAATTCACCTAAACACAAAATTTCATCTCATGAACACTTGACCGAATTTTTCCTAATCTAGCATGGCTTCACATCTATTTGTAACATCCTATAAATCCACATATACCACATTTCTACATAAATTTTCTTTTACTTTTCCACTACTTCCATTCACAACATCAAAAGCACCATACTCTTAGCATTTACCTCTTCCTAACCATATGCCATCTAAGTACCCTTTTAGGTAGAAAATTAACATATGGGTTGTAATAAGACATTGGCTACTAACTAGATTTTCACAAGAATTTAGTAAAAGTAACATAAATCCTACCTTAATCAACCCCTTTTGAGTTGGCCGAATGTCTAGAGCATTTCTTCTTTCCTTCTACTAACTCACGGCAATTGCAACAAAAGAAAGAAGATGAATACTCCTTCTTCCTTCCTTATTTTATTCATCTTTTCTTTTTAATTCCTTTCTTTAATTTATTTTAATTGCTAACTAATAAAATAATTGCATTGAAATTCAACCTAGTGGATGGGCATCATGGCTTGGCCGGCCACTACTTGGGTTTTTGGGCAATTTGACATGCAAACCCAAGTTTCCTCACTTTGTTATTATTTGGTCCTTACATATCCCCTATCATATTTTCTTAAGTTCTCAACTAAGTCAATCACATGAAATTCACATTCATAAGTCTAAATTAAAACATCAAATTTTTACACATGCACTAATACACATAGAGGATATGCAACCAAATTTTTAAATAAATTTTGGGACTCGGTCTTGTGGCCTCGAAACCCATTCCGACTAGGGTCGAATTAGGACTGTCACATGATTAATCATCTAAGGTAGCTGAGGGTTAAATTAGCAATGGTATCTGATGATACAATTGCCTTGCATAACTTGCAAGATTATTGTGATTAAACTTTTTCAAGGTAAGGATATTTTGTTACCTCACATAGTCTTTTATGTGCTTATTAAATCGAGTTAATTGTGTGAATTGACATAGGGATATGTTTAAGAGATTATTTCAATTTAATAAGTATGTGTGCTATAACATATTTGCCTATTAAGATTTGTTTAATCGATTGAATGGACATAGAGATATGTCCAAGAGATGAATGGATTTTGGTAGGTGAGTATGTTCATAAGTTAGCAAATTACCAAGTTGCCGTGAATTTATTCGTAACAATATAACATGAGTTTAATAATTCTAAGTTAAGAAATGTAATTAATCTAACATAATTATGTCATCTTGATTAAACTCGTATTTTGAAATCGTGCATTTGAGATTTATTTATATAGTTTAAAATCTTAGTTCTTAATCACCCTCTTCAAACAAAATATTTTTTTCACCAAAGTGTTTTAAATAGCATTCATAAATAATTATTTTCACAGTCCTTATGGGTACGATAAGTCGGCATTTACTTGTCACTTTATTACTTGTTACGATTGTGTACACTTGCACATTTCCGTCGTTCCACCTACATAACCCAAAATGAATCCAAATCATAGCATAAATGAGCATCCAAATCAACCACAACCAAGACTAAAATGTACCATTTCAATATCAATAACTAACATACTTATAATATCATAATTTGGTCTACTCAAATCATGCCATTTCACATTTCCAAAACATTATTATGCACCACTTCAATTAAATATTTCTTAGCCTATAACCACAAGTACAACCATCCTCAATTCATCAACCATTAGCTGCCTAGAATGTTGCATTCAAAAATTCATTACCAAGCTAACAAGAACCACATCACTAGGAGGCATTAATACATATATATATACATCACATAATTGCCAAAATAAGCCAACTTACATGGCTATCACAAAACCAAACACTTAATAATTACAAGCCAATACAAATGGAAAAAACCATGTTTCACATACCAAAATAACTCAAAGTCCTTACGCATGCCATATACCTAATTTAACAAAGTTCAAAGGTACCAAAAGATAGGTGGATAGTGTGATGCAATCTCTGATGGTCCCCGAATTCGAGCTAGCTTTAAATTCACTGTAAAACATAGAGAAATAAAAAAGTAAGCTATAAAGCTTAGTAAGCTCGCATGAGATAAACTTAACGCAATCACATAAACATAAATCAATAATTTGAATACATCAATATATAGCTTTCCTTAACTATCACACCTTTCAAATGCTCATTTAGAAAACTATATTCTTCCATTCTCATTTCTTTGATTCAACATTAAATAGTTTATACACATACTTGTACCATCTTCTACCAACCTAATATACATTCTCATCTTTCAATTACCCGTTGAACCATTCGGGATAGAAGTCGGATACTCGAGGGTTTCACGCGATAAGTACCTATACCATGACCCGAAGCCAAATCAAGGTAACTTATCTGAAATACTGATATCATGGCCAAAAGCCAAATCAGCTGATATGCATGGCCTGAATCCAAATCAGTTTATTTCACACCCGAAGTGTTATATCATGGCCCGAAGCCAACTCAAAGTATCCCAAATGACATGTCACTAGCATCCTAAACTATTCCTAAGGTTCAATCGGGCTTCCAACTGTCGAATCATAGTCGAATCATTCCCGAATTTGTCCGAAGTCACATAAGCACCATTTATGCTATATCAAATAGAATACATTTGAAATGAAATTATAACATATGAACTTACCTCGGATGCTAAAACGACGAATTGAGTCAACTATTCTATAACTTTATTCTTTCCCCGATCTAAGTCTGTATTTCTCCTTTCTTGATCTAAAGATATTAAAAATTAACTTATTTAATCATCTATTTATTCAATTCAATACAAAATATACATTAAGGCTATTTTGCACATTTTCCCCTAAACTTTCATATTTTTACAATTTAGTCCTTATTACACAAAATCACAAATTCATGAAATTCCTTTAATACCCATGATAGTTGAATTACTATAATGCACTTAACAGCCCATATTTCTCATTTATTTCACATTTTGACTACTAAATTTACACATTTCACAATTTAACCCCTAATTTGTATTTTCACTAAAATCACTTAACAAAACTTGTTTAACTAACAACAACCATTCAAAATCTATCATCAATCATCTAAACTCACACATATTCATCAATGCAACTTTCAAAATCTTTAACGATTTTGCAAAATATTCCTTGGGCTAGCTAGACCTAGTTGCAGCGATATCAAAAACATAGAAAGATTAAAAACGGAGTCAAAATCACTTACCAATTAAGCTCCAAAGTGACTGAACATTAAAATGAACAAAATGGTTTTCTTCCTCCTCAATATTTGGTTAATGAAGATGATAATAAAGCTTTAATTTGGTTTTTTTATTTATTTTAAGTTAAATTACTAAATTACAATTATAACCTTAATAATAAACCATTTAAAACACCTTAATTGTAACATCCAGAATTAGGGCGTAGTTGGAACAGTGGTTTTGAAACCATAAATTCGAGATAGAAATAATTATTTTATGATTATTATGGGGTTTATGTTATGAATGCATGCTTGTGTGAAAGTTCCATGAAGAAATTTTATGCATAAAATGTTTAATTGCATTTTAGGGACCAAATTGAATAAAGCACAAAACTTGCATTCTAGAAGCTTTAGGCATGAAATTGTATTATATTATGAATTAAAAGGTCCTAATTAGTAATTTGACCAATTTCTAAAATTCTGGACAAAAATGGACATGCATAGAAAAAGATTGGAAAGAGAAACCTTAAGGGCATTTTGGTCATTAGGTAATTACAAGAATAAAAAGGGAAAAATGAAACCAAAATTGTGTCCATCTTCCTCCTTGGCTACCGAAAATCACAAATAACCATAGCTAGGGTTTTGTTCAACATTTCCTAGCTCAATAGTAAGTGTTCCCTAGCCCCGTTTTTAATATTCTTTGTATTTTTAAAGTCTCAGTAACATGATCTACCCATTTCTAGCTAAATTTTAAGCTAGGGCTCATGTATGAAAATTGACCCCATGCATGACATGCTTGTATTTTGATGATTTATGAAGGAATATGAATGTTTGATGCATGGTGAACATCTTTTATTATGTGATTTTTAGGGAAAACACCTAAACAAGGGACTTGTTTGTAAAAGTGTAAAAGTGAGAAGTAATAATGTGAAATAAAAGAAAATATTGGCTGATATGAGCATAGAAAA
Source organism: Gossypium hirsutum (assembly GCF_007990345.1). Classification (NCBI taxonomy): domain Eukaryota; kingdom Viridiplantae; phylum Streptophyta; class Magnoliopsida; order Malvales; family Malvaceae; genus Gossypium; species Gossypium hirsutum. Next base: position 62,686,134 of record NC_053435.1, read on the forward strand.
GGTTTGGCCAAGCTTGGGTAATCAATAAAATGAATGCATTTCATTTTACGAGCCTAGGGACTAAATTGTAAATATGTAAAAGTTTAGGGGTCAAAATGTAAATTTGCAAGAGTATGATTTATGGACTCGTTTGAATAATGTGAATAATAAATAAGTTAAATTTGGCATTATAGATCAAGAAAAATGTGAACCAGGACTTGATCAAGGAAAGAATAAAGTATACGACGACTAGGCTCATTATCATCTTTTTGTATCGAGGTAAGTACATGTGCAAATAATATGGTATTGTAGTATGTTTTAATGCTTTAATATGAAGTGATAAATGTTTTATTGTAATTATGAGTTATATGTCTATTGATTGTTATGAAAGCATTAACATTATCATGGTTGTTAACCACAACGTTATGAGCAAGTACGATGGAAATACTATATGCAAGTGAGGAAAATCCCGTTTGAACCTTAGGAATAGTTTAGGATACAAGTGACATGTCACTGGGAACTAAGAAGTCCAAACTCGTTGAGTGGCCTGGGTTCGTGAGGTATGTAGCATCCAAGCTCGTTGAGAGGTCTGAGTTTATTATGGATGCGAGCATCCGAGCTCATTGAGAGGTCTAATTTCATGGTGGATGCGATTCATGTAACATTCGAGCTTGTTGAGAGGTCCAAGTTCATTATGGATGTATTACATGTTATGTGGTAGCTTCGGCTGCATTTGTATATGTGGCACTTCTATGCAAGGTTTCCATGTATCTAATAGTATTCCGAGTGTTCAACGGGTAATGTAACGATTGTAATGAAAGTCCTGAGGAGGGCATATGAAAGAGGTATGGTTATCGATACTCTACAATGAGTATAGGTACGTACGCAAAACCTATGAGTAATGCTTTGATAAGGGTCAATTTAAGATGAGAAATTATGTATGAGCATATGATGAGTAAGCAAAAAGGTTTGAATGGAGAAAAATCATGATGTATATGTTACCATGTTTTTACATGTTGATTGTTACTTTTACATATTATTTGTATATGGGCTTACTAACCTTTAATGCACACTCCCTTCTCTTTCCATCCGTTGTAGTTCCACCAAGCTAGATCAGGGATCGAAAGCTATCAGAGTATTTGATCACACTATCAAAAGACTATTGGGTATAGTGAAATTATTATTTTGAGTATGGCATGTATAGAAACTTGGTTATTTTGTGATATGTGTCATGTTATTTGGCCAATTTGTGAAGGCCTATAATGATGATAATTCTTTTGTAATGGCCATGTAAGATGACTCATATTTGATTATTTGGGTTGTAATCTAATTACCCACACATGCATGTGTTAGTGTCTTGATGGTAGGATTGTTATTGCTTGGAGAATGCATGATAATGATGTGGTATGTTGTTGATTGATGAATGTATGGTAAAGTGTGGATTAAGTGCTAAAGGTTAAAGGATGACCTAATAACTTAAAATGGCTATGTGCATGAGTACACAATTTGAGGTTACGGTAACAAGTATAATAATGCATGAAATGGGTGTGGAGTGCCTCTAAATGGTGTAACAAATGAGGGTGCAATAAAATGACACTATGAAGATGTGAGAGTGCCATGGTGTGGAATGTTTGAGTGTATAAATATGTAATATCCTGAATTAGGGCTTAATCGGAACAGTGGTTTTGTGACCATAAATCCGAGATAGAAATAATTATTTTATAATTATTTTGATGAATATGATATGATTGCATGATTGTGTGAAAATTTCGTGATGAAATTCTATGCCTAAAGTGCTTAAATTGAAAGTAGGGACTAAATCGAATAAGTTGCAAAATTTGCATTCTCGAAGTTTTTAGTATGAAATTGCATTGAATTATTAATTGGAGGTCTTAAATAATAATTTGACAAATTTCTAAGTTTATGGACAAAAATTGGACATGGATGGAATTTTTGGAAAGTTTAATAGTAAGGGCATTTTGGTCATTTAGTTATTAAAATGAATTAAAAAAAATTAAAAGCCAATTTTTGTCCATCTTCTTCATTAGGCCGAAATTTCAAGGGTTCTCCATAGTTAGGGTTTGTTTCAAGCTTCCAACCTCCATAATCAAGAGAAATGAGATTCAAGTCGCGATCGCGGAAAAGAAAAGATTGTGGACTAAATTGCAAAATCTTTATATTTTGGTACCAAGGTAAGTTCATGTGTAAATAATGTAGCATAATTGTTATTTTTAAGTTATTGATGTTAATTATATGATATGCTGATTTTTATTATGAAATATATGCTTTGTGGTCATTTTCGAATAAAACGCAAATTATGTGTATTAATTGTTAAATATAAAGTACTACCTTGTATTGGTTTTGGTATTTTACGGAAGATGTCAAGGATATGTGTTCGAGGAAAATCCCGTTTGAACCTTAGGAATAGATTGGGATACAAGTGACATGTCACTAGGATGGTTGAGCATCCGAACTCGTTGAGTTGAGTCCGAGTTCACTTATGGATGCGAATGTCCGAACTCGTTGAGTTGAGTCCGAGTTTGTGAAATGTAACTAGGCATCCGAACTCGTTGAGTTGAGTCCGAGTTCACTTATGGATGCGAACGCCCGAGCTCGTTGAGTTAAGTCCGAGTTCACTTAGGGGCGGGTTACATGATTTCTTGATTACATATGAGGCACTTATGTGCAAATTATCCGTGTATCTAAGTTGTATTCCGATGTGTTCAACGGGTGAAATTTCTAGTGAAATGGAAGAACACTTAAGATGCAAGCGATGTTTTGGTAAGCGTTGTGAAATGGACACTTTGGACAGGTATGTTCTTAACCCTCGGGTTGAAAATAGATACAACAACGATAAGGTGGTAAGATGATAATGTGTTTAGAGATGTGATATATGTTTTGGTGATACCATGCTAAAGTTGTTTGGTATATTTGTATTGTTATGTTACTTGTTATTTACATATGAGCTTACTAAGCATTTATGCTTACTCCCTCCTCTTTATTTACTGTAGTTTTGAACAAGCCAGCTCGGGAATCGGGACGGGTCAAAGGTTCGGTCACTCTATCCAAAGGACTTTCATCTGGGTAAATGGCTTGTAAAACTTAAGTATGGCATGTATAGCAATATACTTATTTTGTGTAAATAATTTTATGATATGGCCATGATTGGTTGAGAAAATGTTTGATATTGATAAGTCATGGTGATGGTTAAATTTAGATCATGTTTGATATCATGGAAGTTTAATAGGTTATCTAGTTCATAACAACTCATAAAAAGATGAAATTTGCCTTAAAACAGAATATTGCTGCAGCAATGACATGAATTTGAAAAATCACTAAAAATAGTATAAATGGAATTAAATTATACTTTATGAGATATTTGAAACCTTGTGAAACAGGGCCAGAGTGATTTCTGTTTCCTCTATTCTGACTTTAAAAATTAACAATAAATTGTAAACAAATAATTAGAAGTCATTCTTTTTATGTACAGATTCCTTATTGAGTCTAGTTTAAGAGAAACAAACCTCGTAGTCTTTGAAATTCTGTATAGAGAGATATCTGATTCGTAATACAAAGATGTTAGAGCAGTCGAACCCTGAAACAGGGGAGACTTTAACTAATAAACTGTACTAATTGGCCCAACCAAAAATTCTAGAAAAAAATTCGTAAATAGATATATGAGTCTAGATTTAGGGAAAATTTATGGATCTTGATTTCGAGTTTCATAACTCAAGATATGATTTTTCTTGTAACTATGATGTGGGTAGCTAGAAAGCTGTGAATGTAGAAACAAATGATTTGAAGTTCTTAATTTGATAAATTATGTTCGGTAACCCCTCAAGCTATACTCCGGCGACGGTTTCGGGCGTGGGGGCGTTACATTTGGTGGTATCAAAGCAGGTATAGTCAGTTCTCGGACTACGTGTTGTATGTACGGATTTTGCTATACATGCCATATGTATGAATTGTGATAGTGTGACGACTTCTGACCTTTTTAAATGATTTTTATATAGTAAATGGATCCCGATCCAGCCGTGGCAGATGAAGTAGAGAGTAATGCACTAGCTCCGGCTGAAGGGGCAGCGCCGACTGAAAACCCACCCCCTACTGTTGGTCAGGGAGGAGGAGAAAGGGATCGGGAAGCCTTTCTCCAAATGATGAGTGCATGGTACACTGAGTTCGTTCGTACGAACTCAAATGTACGACCTCCCCCACCTCCCCCAATTCCCCAACCTATGCCTCCGATGCCTCAGGGAGTGGATATGATAATATTTCACAGAACCCCCGTTGATAGAATTCGTAAACAAGGGGCTGAAGAATTTAGAGCCAATATTGATGATGATGCAGAGAAAGCAGAGTTCTAGCATGAAAATTCTATTCGGGTATTTGATGAATTATCTTGTACACCTGAAGAATGTTTGAAATGTGCTACATCTTTGTTGAGAGATTCAACCTATAATTGGTGGAAGACTTTGATTTCGGTGGTACCGAAATAGAGGGTAACCTGGGAATTCTTTCAAGAAGAGTTTCGGAAGAAATATATTAGTGAAAGATTTATTGATCAGAAATGTAAAGAGTTTCTTGAGCTGAAGCAAGGTAATATGACAGTCTCACAATATGAAAGAGAGTTTGTTCGATTGATTAAGTATGCTAGGGAATATGTTCCTACAGAAGCCAAGATGTGCCGACGATTTGAAGACGGGCTTAACGAAGACATTAAGGTATTTGTTGGGATCTTTGAACTAAAAGAAATGGTGGTACTTGTCGATCGAGCTTGCAAGGCTGAAGAATTACTGAAGGAAAAGAAAAAGGTAGAATCTAAAACACGAAATTGGAAGAAAATACCAATGAGTAATGCACCCTCACAGCAAACCGGAAAGTCAAGAAATATGAATCCTCATTCCCAAGTTTCAGCTGGGCAATCATATGGAAATTTTAAGAAGCGAAATGTGGGTCCTAAATCTCAAACTACTTCTGCGGCTAGTGTGGGAAATACGAGATTTGTTAAACCCGAGTGCCAGCGGTGTGGTAGAAATCATTTTGGTCCGTGCAGAGCAAATGAATGTTTTCGATGTGGTTCTCCATATCATTTTATTAGAGACTGCCCAGAGAGAGCTGAGAAAGAAAAATTTCAGAATGTAAAAGCTAGTGGTGCAGACTCGAGGGGAAGGTATCCGAGAAAAGCTAGAAGTGAAACAAGCAGTAAGAATGTAGCCAGAGATGCAGCAGTTAGATCTGAAAGAAGAGCTCCGGCTAGAACTTATGCTATTAAAGCGCGTGAAGATGCTTCCTCACCCGATGTGATTACCGGTACATTTTCTCTTTATGATACTAATGTTATTGCTTTGATTGATCCCAGTTCTACTCATTCATATGTATGCATGAAACTGGTGTCTAGTATGAATATACCTATTGAGAACACAGAATTTATGATTAGAGTGTCGAATCCACTAGGCAAATGTGTGATAGTTGATAAAGTATGCAAGAAATGCCCTTTAATGATTCGGAGTCATTACTTTCCGGCCGACTTGATGTTGTTGCCGTTTGATGAATTTGATGTTTTTTGGGTATGGATTGGTTGACATTGCATGATGCTATAGTAAATTGCAAAGAAAAGGTTATAGAATTAAAATGTGAAAGTGGTGAAATCTTGCGGGTTGAACCAGACAAATCAGAGGCTATATTTAGTATGATTTCTTCGATGTCGGCTCAGAGATATTTGAGAAAGGGTTATGAAGCTTATTTGGCGTATGTAATTAATACAAAAGAAGTTGACAAGAAAGTTGAATCAGTGCCGGTTGTGTGTGAATTTGCGGATGTATTTCCAGAAGAATTGCCGAGTTTGCCTCCAGTCAGGGAAGTAGAATTTGGTATAGATTTGATACCGGGAACAGCTCCGATTTCGATTGCTCCATATAGAATGGCACCAACAGAGTTGAAAGAATTAAAGTCGCAGTTGCAAGAGTTGACTAATAAAGGCTTTGTGAGACCAAGTTTTTCACCTTGGGGTGCTCCCGTGTTATTTGTGAAAAAGAAGGATGGTTTTATGAGATTATGTGTTGATTATCGGCAGTTAAACAAGGTGACAATCAAAAACAAGTATCCATTGCCGAGAATTGATGATTTGTTTGATCAGCTAAAAGGAGCGACATGGTTTTCAAAGATTGACTTGAGATTTGGATATTATCAGCTGCGAGTGAAAGAGTCAGATGTGCCTAAAACTGCTTTTAGAACAAGGTACGGTCATTATGAATTTTTAGTTATGCCATTGGGATTGACAAATGCTCCTGCTGTGTTTATGGACTTAATGAATCGCATATTTCAGCCATACCTGGACAGATTTGTTGTGGTGTTTATAGATGATATTTTAATTTATTCAAAGGATGAGACAGAGCATGCTGAGCATTTGAGGATAGTTTTGCAAACTTTGAGAGATAAGCAGCTGTATGCTAAGTTTAGTAAAAGTGAATTTTGTCTTCGGGAAGTTGGATTTTTGGTTCATATTGTTTCAGGTGATGGTATACGGGTTGATCCTAGTAAAATTTCAGCCATTGTTGATTGGAAACCACCGAAAAATGTAACTGAAGTTAGGAGTTTCTTGGGGCTAGTTGGGTATGATCGGCGGTTTGTAAATGGATTTTCTATAATTGCGGCTCCTATTACTAGACTACTCCGAAAGGATGTTAAATTTGAATGGACGGAAGAATGTCAACAGAGTTTCGAAAAATTGAAAAAGTTATTAACTGAAGCACCAGTGTTGATACAACCCGAATCAGGTAAAGAATTTGTGGTGTATAGTGATGCTTCTCTAAATGGTTTGGGGTGTGTACTCATGCAAGAAGGAAAAGTGGTGGCTTATGCTTCGAGGCAGTTAAAACCTCATGAGAGGAATTATCCTACTCACGATCTGGAATTGACTGCAGTGGTGTTTGCTTTGAAGATTTGGCGACATTATTTGCATGGTGAAAAGTGCCGAGTATATACCGATCACAAAAGTCATAAATACTTGATGTCACGAAAAGACTTGAATTTGAGACAGCGAAGATGGTTAGAGTTATTGAAAGATTACGAGCTTGTTATTGATTATCATCTGGGAAAAGCGAATGTGGTTGCCGATGCTTTAAGCAGAAAGTTGTTGTTTGCTTTGAGAGTTATGAACACTCAGTTGAAAATGTCAGATGACGGTTCGATTCTAGCAGAGTTAAGAGCAAGACCGATGTTTTTACAAGAGATTTTTGAAGCTCAGAAAAATGATCAAGATTTGCTAGCCAAGAGAAAACAGTGTGAAGATGATACGGGATCAGATTTCAGAATCAGTTCTGATGGTTGTTTGATGTTTAAAAATTAGATTTGTGTACCGAAAAATGATGAGTTAATTCAAAAGATTTTGCGTGAAGCACATAATGGTTGTTTGGCTATTCATCCGGGCAGTACGAAGATGTATAATGACTTAAAGAAAATGTATTGGTGGAATGGAATGAAAAGAGATATTTCCGAGTTTGTATCAAAGTGCTTAGTTTGTCAACAAGTGAAAGCTGAACACCAAGTACCTTCGGGATTACTTCAGCCTATTATGGTTCCTGAATGGAAATGGGATCGGATTACTATGGATTTTATATCAGGGTTGCCGTTAACTCCAGGGAAGAAAAATGCCATCTGGGCAATAGTTGACAGACTGGCTAAATCAGCTCATTTTATTCCGGTACGTACAGATTATTCTCTTAATAAGTTGGCTGAATTGTATATCCGAGAGATTGTTAGACTTCATGGGATACCTTTGTCAATCATTTCGGATAGAGATCTAAGGTTTACCTCATGGTTTTGGCAAAAGTTGCAGGAGGCATTAGGTACAAAGTTAAATTTCAGCACTGCCTTTCATCCACAAACTGATGGACAATCAGAGAGAGTAATTCAGATTCTTGAAGACATGCTCAGATGTTGCGTATTGGAATTTCGAGATAGTTGGGAAAGGTACTTACCATTGGTAGAATTTGCTTATAATAATAGTTATCAGACGAGTTTGAAGATGGCACCTTATGAAGCATTATATGGTCTTAAATGTCGGACGCCATTGTATTGGACTGAACTCAAGGAAAATCAGATTTATGGAGTTGATTTAATAAAAGAAACCGAAGAAAAAGGTTAAAGTGATTCGAGATTGTTTGAAAGCTGCTTCAGATAGACAGAAATCTTATGCGGATTTGAAACGAAAAGAAATGGAGTTTCAAGTTGGTGATAAGGTATTTTTGAAAGTGTCTCCATGGAAGAAAGTCCTTAGATTTGGACAAAAGGGCAAGTTAAGTCCGCGTTTTATTGGACCATATGAAATAATTGAAAAAGTTGGATCGGTAGCATATCGGCTAGCAGTACCACCTGAATTAGAGAAGATTCATGATATGTTTCACGTATGTATGTTACATCAGTATCGTTCGGATCCTTCACATATAATTTCACCGACAGAAGTTTAACTACGACCGGATATGACTTATGAAGAAGAACCAATTAAGATTTTAGCTCGAGAAGTCAAACAAATAAGAAATAAAAAGTGTTGCACTTGTGAAAGTGTTGTGGAAAAAGCATGGGGTAGAATAGACTACATGGGAACTTGAAGAAACTATGAAAAACCAATACCCACACCTGTTTACCGGTAAGATTTTCGAGGTCGAAAATTCATAAAAGGGGGGAGAGTTGTAATATCCTGAATTAGGGCTTAATCAGAATAGTGGTTTCGTGACCACAAATTTGAGATAGAAATAATTATTTTATAATTATTTTGATGAATATGATATGATTGCATGATTGTGTGAAAATTTTGTGATGAAATTCTATGCCTAAAGTGCTTAAATTGAAAGTAGGGACTAAATCGAATAAGTTGCAAAATTTGCATTCTAGAAGTTTTTAGTATGAAATTGCATTGAAATATTAATTAGGAGGTCTTAAATAACAATTTGACCAATTTCTAAGTCTATGGACAAAAATTGGACATGGATGGAATTTTTGGAAAGTTTAGTAGTAAGGACATTTTGGTCATTTAGTTATTAAAATGAATTAAAACAAAATTAAAAGCCAATTTTTGTCCATCGTCTTCATTAGGCCGAAATTTCAAGGGTTCTCCATAGTTAGGGTTTGTTTCAAGCTTCCAAGCTCCATAATCAAGAGAAACGAGATTCAAGTCGCGATCGAGGAAAAGAGAAGATTGTGGACTAAATTGTAAAATCTTTATATTTTGGTACCAAGGTAAGTTCATGTGTAAATAATGTAGCATAATTGTTATTTTTAAGTTATTGATGTTAATTATATGATATGCTTATTTTTATTATGAAATATATGCTTTGTGGTTATTTTCGAATAAAATGCAAATTATGTGTATTAATTGTTAAATATAAAGTACTACCGAGTATTGGTTTTGGTATTTTACGGAAGATGGTAAGGATACGTGTTCGAGGAAAATGCCGTTTGAACCATAGGAATAGATTAGGATACAAGTGACATGTCACTAGGATGGTTGAGCATCCGAACTCGTTGAGTTGAGTTCGAGTTCACTTATGGATGCGAATGTCCGAACTCGTTGAGTTGAGTCCGAGTTCGTGAAATGTAACTAGGCATCCGAACTCGTTGAGTTGAGTCCGAGTTCACTTATGGATGCGAACGCCCGATCTCGTTGAGTTGAGTCCGAGTTCACTTAGGGGTGGGTTACATGATTTCTTGATTACATATGAGGCACTTATGTGCAAATTATCCGTGTATCTGAGTTGTATTCCGATGTGTTCAATGGGTGAAATTTCTAGTGAAATAGAAGAACACTTAAGATGCAAGCGACGTTTTGGTAAGTGTTGTGAAATGGACACTTTGGACATGTATGTTCTTAACCCTCGGGTTGAAAATAGATAACAACAACGATAAGGTGGTAAGATGATGAATGATGTTTAGAAATGTGATATATGTTTTGGTGATACCATGCTAAAGTTGTTTGGTATATTTGTATTGTTATGTTACTTGTTATTTACATATGAACTTACTAAGCATTTATGCTTACTCCCTCCTCTTTATTTACTGTAGTTTTGAACAAGCCAGCTCGGGAATTGGGACGGGTCGAAGGTTCGATCACACTATCCAAAGGACTTTCATCTGGGTAAATGGCTTGTAAAACTTAAGTATGGCATGTATAGCAATATACTTATTTTGTGTAAATAATTTTATGATATGGCCATGATTGGTTGAGAAAATGTTTGATATTGATAATCATGGTGATGGTTAAATTTAGATCATGTTTGATATCATGGAAGTTTAATAGGTTTTCTAGTTCATAACAACTCATGAAAAGATGAAATTTGCCTTAAAACAGAATATTGCTGTAGTAATGACATGAATTTGAAAAATCACTAAAAATAGTATAAATGGAATTAAATGATGAGCAAGTTATGAAATTGAAGCTTAATGAGTCTATTTTCATATGGATAAAAAAAACAGGCATATAAATTATACTTTATGAGATATTTGAAACCTTGTGAAATAGGGCCAGAGTGATTTCTGGATCCTCTTTTTTGACTTTATAAATTCATAATAAATTGTAAAAAAATAATTAAAAGTCATTCTTTTTATGCAAAGATTCGTCTAGTTTTAAGAGAAAGAAACCTTGTAGTCATTTAAATTCTGTATAGAGATATATCTGATTCGTAATACATATGTCAGAGCAGTCGAACCCTGAAACAGGGGAGACTTTAACTAATAAACTGTACTAATTGGCCCAACCAAAAATTCTAGAAAAAAATTAGTAAATAGATATATGAGTCTAGATTTAGGGAAAATTTACGGATCTTGATTTCGAGTTTTCTAACTCGAGATATGATTTTTCTTGTAATTGTGACGCGGGTAGTTAGAAAGCTGTGAATGTAGAAACAAATGATTTGAAGTTCTTTATTTGATAAATTATGTTCGGTAACCCCTCAAGCTCGACTCCGGCGACGGTTTCGGGCGTGGGGGTGTTACAAAATATGTCATGTTGCATGTTGTAAAGTGTGTTTGAATGTATGAGTGATTGAGGGTGACCAATGGCTTGAAAAAGAGCCTCCAAAAAGGTCCACACGAGTATGTCTCTAGGCCGTGTGTGACACACGACCAGCCCCTTGGGCATGTTACTCAGTTGTCTGTCCCCTGCACCTAAAATTTTTAATTCAGTTTGCATGGTAATAAACACATGGGTAAAGACACGACCGTGTGAAGGACACAGCCTAGCACACGGGCGTGTGCCATGGCCGTGTGTGCCTAAATAAGTGATGACGTCATAAACAGAATGTCTAGGTTTTTGGACACGAGAGTGTCTAGGCCGTGTGAGGGACACGGGCCAAGGACACGGGCCAAGGACACGGGCGTGTAGTCGGCTATGTGAAACCCCTGTAGGTTCAAAATAAAAAATAATTTTAGAAATCCCACACGGGTAAGGGAAACAGGCGTGTCCCAAAGCACACGGGCGTGTGTATTGCCTCCACACGGGTGTGTGAGGCTCAACCCTAGAAATTTTCTTAGAATTCTCTTAAGTTCTCAGATTAGTCCCAAATTGTTTTTAATGTATGTTTTGGACCTCGTAGGTCTATAATAAGGACAATATGATTTTGTTTGATTGGTTTTAATTTAGAACTAAATTTGATGACCCATGTGTTTTGAAAATGCCCTATCTATGTACGGTAATGCCTCGTACCTTGTCCCAATCTCGGGTACGAGTAAGGGGTGTTACATTAATATATGTCCATATATGTCCAACCATGCTCTTAATGTTTTAATTACAACATACGGACCTTTACGTTAAGGTTCTATAGCTATTAAATACTTTTAGCTAATAGAACTCCACTTTTACACTTTACGCGATTTAGTCCTTTTTATCGAATTAAGCATTCAAACGATAAAATTACTTCACGAACTTTCACACATACATGATATCATGCTGTAAACACTTAAATAATATTAAAATAACTCTTCAATCTCGAATTTTTGGTTCCAAAACCACTATTCCGATTTGACTAAAAACAAGCTGTTACAACTCTCCCCCTTAGGGATTTTCATCCCCGAAAATCTTACCAGTAAATAGGTTAGGGTATTGTTTTCTTATAACTTCCTCGGGCTCCCACGTAGCCTTTTTGACATTGTGTCATTGCCAAAGTACTTTTACGAGAGCTATACTTTTATTTCTCAACTGTTTAACCTTACATGCTAGAATTCTGATCAGTTCCTTATTGTACGTCATATCAGGTTCAATTTTGATCTCTGATAGAGAAATCACATATGATGGATCAGATCTATATCAACACAACATCGACACATGAAACACATTGTGGATTTTCTCTAACTCAGTTGGTAAAGCTAGTCGAATTGCCACTGGCACTATTCTTTCAATAATCTTATATGGCCCGATGAAATGCGGACTCAATTGCCTTGCGACCGAAACGAAGTATTCTTCTACGAGATACTTCCAAAACACATTGTCACTGATTTGAAATCAATGTCTTTTCGTTTCAAATTCATGTATGATTTCGACGATCTGAAGCTGCTTTCACACAGTCGCGAATTACTTATAACTTTTTCTTCGATTTCTCTAACGAAATCAACCCTCTGAATCTGTTATTATACACAATAAACATAAATCAATAATTTGAATACATCAATAAATAGCTTTCCTTAACTATCAACCTTTCAGATGCTTATTCACAAACAATATCTTCCATTCTCATTTCTTTGATTCAGCACTAAATAGTTTATACACATACCTGTACCATCTCGTACCAACCTCATATACATTCTTGTCTTTCATTTACCCGTTGAACCATTCGGATAGAAGTCGGATACTCAAGGGTCTCACACGATAAGTACCTATACCATGGCCAGAAGCCAAATCAAGGTAACTTATCCGAAATACTAATATCGACCTGAAGCCAAATCAGCTGATATGCATGGCCTGAAGCCAAATCGGTTCATCTCGCACCCGAAGTGCTATATCGTGCCCGAAGCCAACTCAAAGTAACCTTAATGACATGTCACTAGCATCCTAAACTATTCCTAAGGTCAATCAGGCTTCCAACTATCGAATCATTGTCGGTTCATTTTCAACTTGTCCGAAGTCACATAATCACAATTTATGCTATATCAAAGTAATATAATACATTTGAAATGAAATGATAACATACGAACTTACCTTAGATGCTAAACGACGAATCGAGTCAACTATTCCATAACTTTATTCTTTCCTCGATTAAGTCCGTATTTCTCCTTCTTGATCTAAATATATTAAAAATTAACTTATTTAGTCATCTATTTGTTCAATTCAATCCAAACAAACATTAGGGCTATTTTGCAAATTGTCCCCTAAACTTTCACATTTTTACAATTTAGTCCTTATTACACAAAATCAAAATTCATGAAATTCCTTTAATACCCATGATAGCCGAATTACTATAATGTCCTTAAAAGCCTTTATATCTCATTTATTTCACATTTTGACCACTAAATTTACACATTTCACAATTTAACCTTTAATTTGCATTTTCACTAAAAATAACTTAACAAAACTTGTTTAACTAAAAACACCATTCAAAATCTATCATCAATCATTTAAACTCACACATATTCATCAATGGAAACTTTCAAAATCTTTAACAGTTTTGCAAAATAGTCCTTGGGCTAGCTAGACCTAGTTGTAACGATCTCAAAACCATAGGAATCATTAAAAATCGAGTAAAATCACTTACCAATTAACCTCCAAAGTGACTGAACCCTAAAATGAACAAATGTTTCTTCCTCCTCAATATTCATAATGAAGATGATAATAAATATATTTGTTTTTTTATTTATTTTAAGTTGAATTACCAAAATTAAAATTATAAAACCTTAATAATAAATACTCATTTTAAAAACCTTATATTCTATGTTAAACTTTACTTCTCACTCATACTACCTTCGAATTAATTATAATTAAATTCACGAACTTTCACACAACATGCTATCCTCTATAACACTTAAAATAAGTAAAATAATTCTTCAACAGAATTTTTTCAAAACACTCATTACTAAAAATCTATAAATTGAATACAGTGAGGTTACAACATTCTGTGGTTTCCAGTCAACAACCGCTGAAATCTACTCTATCAACTCTATCCTTCTGCTAAACTATATGTCCCAAAATCAACTTCCGACTAAAACTCCATTGCTTAATTACAAACTATTGCTTACTTCAATTTGAACACATCCTCAAAGCCACATGCCAGATTCGTCCAAAAAACAAAAATACATTATGCCAACACAATCTATCCAATACGTTAATTCAATTCATCAAATCCATGAATACTGCAGGTACATTAG
>NC_053435.1:62700961-62767362 GCF_007990345.1 Gossypium hirsutum
ACGGACAGCGGATCGGGTAAGTGTCTTGAGTTCATGGCTAATAGGTGCTATGTCTATACTTGGTGTTGAGCTTGGTAAGTTTGAACCTATGTGACAAATATTCTTGAAGTCACGTACATGAAATTTATCGTAGAATGGGTGAAAGGCCGTTTAGTTGTATGTTTGTAACGAAAATAAAATGATTTATGAAAATGCCTCGAATATCCTATTGATGAGTATGTGGATTGTGAATGCATAATTGGTATGAAATTAAACCGATAGGTCGGAGGAACTATGGTATGGTTCGGAATGGATGGAGTAATTAGCCTCGTTCCATTTTGTTTTCTCTTGTGATAATGTTATTGATGGATGGTAGTGCATAGCTTATGACTTACTGAGTTATAAACTCACTCGGTGTTTCCTTGTCACCTATTCTAGGTTTCTTGGACACATCTCTTTTTGCGTGGTCGAGCATCATCGAAGTCATCACACCGGATAGCAAGTTTTGGTACTTTCTTCTTAGTCGGCTTAGGAGAATATTTCGGCATGTATAGGCTATTATGTTGTGTTTGAACTTTAGTATGTAAACTTTAAGCCATGCGAAAATGGCATGAATGTTCGATTGAGTTGGATCAAGGAGTAGGCATGAAATGGACCTAGTTACTTTCGTAACAGATGCTGGCAGCAGCAGTGACATGAGATTGAAAAATCACTAAAAAATAGTAGGAGTGGATTAATTGATGATAAATTATGTATTCGAAGCTCGATGAGTCTATTTTCATATAGAAGCAACGAAAAGATCATATGGACAGTATGTTAAGAGATATTCAGGTTCTCGTGAGACAGGGCCAGAACGGTTTCTTGATTCCCTGTTCCGACTTTGGAAATTCATTATAAATCAACCAGAGATAATTAGGAGTCATACATATATGTATAGATTCCTCTCTGAGTCTAGTTTCTATAGAAACAAACGGCATCAGTGTTTAAACTCTGTGCAGGGAGATATCCAAGTCGTAATGCAGCATATAGAAGTTTAATGCTCTAGAAATATCAAATCAAATGTGATTGATACAATGAATGGGTAGTTTTGGTTTGGGTAAACACTGTCATCAACCCATTTACCGGGCCGACGGAATACGGGTGGGTACTCAGGGGTGTACAGAAGATGGCTATGATAAATATAGTGAATATAGGTACATGTATGTGCGTATAACCCATGTTCAGAGAACTGTAGTAATGATCAAGATATATAGAAATAAAGCGAAAAAAGGTATCAATACATTAGAAGCAATTCATAAATCGAGTATAGTGAAAAATAATTATGTGTAGGATATGAAACCGAGTATTGAATTTATTGTACGTGTGAGAAATCCTCTTTCTTCTGGTAAAGTCGGGACAAAAATCCTAAAGAGGAGAGTGTAACACGGATATGACCTATTGAAAAGTGTTCAGAAAAAATTAGTTAGAAAAATTATATATTAATGCTAAAGTATGTGAATGATATTGTGAATTCGTATGAAAATTTATCGTTTGAGTGCCGATTTGTGAAAGAGACTTATCGCGTAAAATGCAAAAGTGACTTGCAAATTGTTAAAGTGCTATATTGCTATCGGCTTATTATGTGGGGCTTAATGTTGTAATTTAGCCATTGAACATAAGCATGGATAGTTATGAAATTGATTATAAAGTTTCATATAATTTATAAAGTTAAAAAGGTAAATTAAGAATAATATGTATTAATAAAACAAAACATCATTTGCTCATTTTTTATCACCATTGCCGAACTTGAGAAAGAAAAAGGGGTTAAGCTTTCAAAATATCGGCATGATCCAACTTGATTTAGTTCTTTTTCTCGTTTATAATTTTATGTTTGAGATTGTTGCTTCATTATATCAAGCCATATCCAATTTAGAATTGATGATGATTTTAGTTAGCATTCTACTTTACGATTTTGAATGTAATGATGAAATATGGAAGTTTGATTATAGAAAATATGTGTATTGAATTTTGAGTAATTTGGGCTAAATTGTGAATTTGTAATTGAGGGGTTAAAATGTGAAATAAAGGAAAGAAAAGGCTGTTGGGTCGTTAAAAAATTTGGCGAAGCATGGGGTGGTCAAATTTGAATATTTGTATTTGTGAAATAGAGACTAAATGGAAAAGTGAAACGCCAAGGGCAAAAGTTTAATTGGCCCATATATGTTTTTAGATGAATTGATTATTAATGATTAATAAGTCAATTGTATGGAACTAGATCAAGAAATGATAAATCAGATTAGATTGGGGAAAGTAAAAAATATCGAATAGTATCTGGTCCGTTCGTGTAAGTTACGAGGTAATTCATAAGTAAATAAATGTTGTTAAATTTAAATGATGTGCATTATATGTGCTGAATTGAGTTGTAAAGAAATATATAATGGATGCTGAATTGAATTGAGCTTTGGAGAACCTTTCTGATCATAATTGTTCGAATAGGTGAAAATTGAGAAAGTTCTGATAATGTGACAACGTCTGAAAAGCCCCGTACGAACCATATGAATAGTTTAGGATACATATGTCAGACATAGATTCCGATATGTGTTATCGTGTAAGAGCAGTCTGGAACATTGGCATCAATAATGATTTACGTGTAAGACCATGTCTAGGACATGGCATCGTATATGATTCGTGTAAGACCTTGCCTGGGACAGTGGCATCGATATTGATTACATGTAAGACCATGTATAGATGTGGCATTGTACGAGCTATAGTTACTGAGTATCCTTATTGATTCCGAACGGTCAACAAGTATTCCGAGAAATGAATAACTAGTGAAATTGTATCTGATTCAAGTACGTGTGATTTATGAAATTCAGAAATGAAAGGTGAAATGTATCAATGGCCCTATGTGAAATATATGACAACAGATGATATGAAGTATATAAAACAATAAAGTCTTATACATGCCGTTATATGAAATGTGGTTCATGTTCGGACATAAGATATATAGATATGAAACAGGCTTGATGTATATCTTGGTTGGAAAATAAACAGTAATGAAATTAAAATGTGAGTGTCTATAGGTTCATAATGCAAAGGTTAGTGAATATGTGAATTTGGATGTGATTTGAAGTGTTATAAAGAATTGATAAACCTATGTATATGTAATAAATGAAGATAGTTGATGGCGAGTAAGAATTGCGAGCTTGACTATAATGATTGAGTTAGCGGTTGTTATCAAATTGAAAGCATGGTTATACATACATTGATCAATAAGATAAATGCATATTTATTGTGGTTTTATGATTTACGAGTACAATAAATGTATAAGTGATTGAGATTGATAAATTCAGTTTAGCGATATTGGTTTATAGATATTATGAAATGATTTATTCTTATGGCTTACTAAGCTTTAAAGCTTACTCTGTGTTGTTCCTATGCATAAAGTTCAGAGACTTGCTCGGTCGGAAGTGTAGGAGATGTCATCACACTATCTGGTATCACTTCGGTAAATAAAAGCTTTGAGTTTGGTAATGTGGCATGTATAGGCTAGTTTTGAGATGGTTCATTTTGATTTGTGTATATAACAAACATGCGAAATGGATTAATCATGATGCTAATATGTGTATAATTGTTAGTTTTAAGCCATTTTGGGAAGTATGTTCATGGTTATATCTATGGTGTAATGATTATATGATTTGGCTGAACTTGAGTTAAATAATGTGAATGTTTTGTATATATTATAATGGCCAAGTGAAATGGTCATTGGCAGGTCATAGTTGAGAATTTGATAATGTTGACATAGATTTAGTATGTTTGGTATAGAGAATGAACATGAAATTGGTTGATGATATGATGAATTGATTGATACATGTTTGGAGTCAATTGGCTGAAAATGATGCATATATGAGCTTGATTTGGAATGTAGGGAGGACCCAAATGGTGGCATGTTGGCTTGTAAATGATCTATTTGCCCACACGGGCAGGGACACCAGCGTGTGTTTCTACCGGTTTGCTCGATGGCCATTTCAAAATAAGCCTGGGCAGACCACATAGTCACACACACATGGCTTGTGCCAGGCCGTGTGGCCAAGTCAATTTCGACCACGAGCTAGACACACCAGGCGTGTCTTGTGGCCATGTGGATAAGTCAGTATGTATGCCCTATTTCGCCATGGTCTAAACACACGGGCGTGTCTAATGCCATGTGAGGCACACGGTCTACCCACCACGGGTGTGTGACCTTTGTAACTTAGAAAAATTGTTAAGTTTAGAAAATTTTGTATGTGTTCGGTTTAGTCCCACCTCTCGTAATGCATGTTTATGGTCTCATATACCTAAGAAAGGATTTAATGTTGATGTTTGACTATGATAGACGATGCATGACTTTGATTGTGAAATGATGCGAGATTTTGATATGTCCGGTAATGCTCTTAACCCTTATCCGAGATGGATATGGTTAGGGTGTTACATTGTCTCTGAGAAAGAAGAGGCAATTGGGTTGTCATTGATCATCTTACAAATTCACATTTTATTCTGGTACATATAGATCACTCTTTGAAGGTTAGCTGAGTTATACGTTTCAGAGATTGTCAATTGCATGGGTGCTACTTTCTATAATTCGGATAGAGATCAACAGTTTACATCACGATTATGGAAAATTTATAAAAGCCTAGTACGTGGTTCATTTAGCACGGATTCATCTTCAACCTATGGTCAGTCCGAACGAGTAATTCAGATACTCGAGGATTGCTTCATTGTTGTGTGTTAGAATTTGAAGGCAACTGGGAGAGATATTACCCTTGTTTGAATTCATGTAGAATAACATTTATCAATCGAGCATAAAGATGGCACCGTATGAAGCTTCGTATGGTCGTAAATGCCGAACCCCTGTATTGGATTGAGCTTAGTGTGAATAAGATTCACGGTGTTGAATTGATCGAGAAAATGAAGAAAAAGTAAAAGTAATTTGAAATAGTTTGAAAGTAGCTTCAGATCGACAAAATCATATGTGGATTGAAACGTAAATACTTGAATTTCAAGTGGTGATAGAGTATCATAAAGTATCGTCCTGGAAGAAAGTTCTTTGTTCGGTCAGAAAGGAAAGCTAAGACCCGCGATTTACTGGGTCGTATGAGATTATTGAAAGAATCGGACCAGTAACATATCAATTAGCTTTACCGTTAGAGGTAGAAAAGATTCATAACGTGTTTCACGTATCTATGTTACGACAGTAAGAATCTAACCTTTCACATGTTATCTCACTAGCGGATGTCGAGATTCAGTCTGATGTTTCGTATAGCGAGGAACCAATTAGAATTTTGGCTCGAGAGGTTAAAGAATTGAGAAATAAGAGCATAGCTTTAGTGAAGGTTCTTTGGCAACATCACAGGTAAGAGGAAGTTGCCTAGGAACCCGATGAAGCTATGAGAAAACAATAACTGAACCTTTTTTCTGGTAAGATTTCGAGGATGAAAATTCCTTAGGGAAAGAGTAACAACCCGTTTTCAGTGAAATTGGAATAGTCGTTTTGGGACCACAAATTTGATGTAAAAATATTTATTTTATTATATATTAATTTCTACAACATTTTAGTATTAGCGTATAAAAATTTTGTTAAGAAATTTTACCATTTGAATGCTTAATTGATAAGAAGGACTAAACCGCATAAAATGCAAAAGTTGAGTTCTATAATTTAAATGTATCAAATGACTATGAAATTAATTAGTAAAGGGGTTTATATGGTAAATAAACCATTATTATTTTGAGTGGACAAATATGGACATTAGTTATGAAATTTTAAAGGTTATAAGTAAGCTTAAATTAGTAAATAAGTTAATAAGTAATTAAAAAACAAAATAAATAATAGTGTCATCTTCCTTAATGTGAAACACCATCAAAATTAAAGGACAAGAAGTCGTAGCTAGGGCTTGAAGCATTCAGCCAACCTTGGTGTGAGCATGTAAGTAGTTTTTTGTCCTGTTTTTAATGATTTATATGTTTTTGGGATCGTTGTAGCTTAATTGTAACGCCCTCACCCGTATCAACACCGGAATAGGGTTAAGGAGCATATCAGACTTATAGTACATTTAAACATACATTGCTCATACAAATATTCAATTCAAATACAATTCAATCATAACCAACATTTGTCCCTAATACAAGCCTACGAGGCCCTAAACATGCATTGGGAATGGCTTGGGACTAAACCTATAACTTTGGAAACTTTTTGAACACTTAAGAAATTTTCTCAAAAGTAGGAGACACATGCCCATGTGGTCCAGCTGTGTCTCTCACATGTCCAAAGACACGCCCGTGTCGTAGTCGTGTGGACATTCGAAATGGAAGCACATGGTCATGTCCCAGCCAGTAATAATAATAACACAGCATAGCTACCAGCAATAGTAAGTGTGGTAAACCACCAGTAATAATCATCATGACATAGTCACCAGTACAGTACTTTCTCCATATCATATACCCAACCCCATGCAGTAAGTCATGTCATAATTATTAAGTGCATGCAGGATGCTGTAATCACAACCAGTCACATAAATATCCACACACATCAGTTAACCTATTGCTAGGACATAATAATCATCTCGTCAGCTACGGGTAAAATCATAATTTTTACCCCTCAGGGGTATTCGATCATTAATCAATTTTAGGGTCCCGACACAATTAACGACCTCTTGGAAGGTCTACCGTCATCACGAATAACTCTAATAATCCATATGGCCAAATAGTGACAATGGGCCCGAGGCCCATTACCCGGCCCAAGTGGGTCCACACCCTCGTGTGGCCCATTTAGTCCCTTTTTGGTCGCGAATTTGCGATTCACAACCAAGCATAGTCTGGCACTTACGCACATATTATCTGTGTGGGCCACGAGCCATCGGCCACACGGCTCATCTCGACCCTACGAAGCCCAACAGTAGTCCAAGCCCACCAGTTTGCTATGGTGACCCCTTCGGTTGTCACCCATAGTGTATGGCTCTGTTGTCCCATGAACATTCGTATGCTCGAGAAACCTCACATGTCGTAGTTTCAGCTTTTGATTGATACTGAAGAGGGTGTGGTTACACACCTGTTTACGAAACCGCCAAGTTCCTCAACTATCCGACCTTGTCTCAAGATATGCGATCTATAACACTTAGACCACCGATTGAAAATGATCGAAGAACTCCTATCGATTTACTGCATTAATAGCATATTTTATTAGCAATAGGTATAAAATCCAAGGCTTGACACTTATAGTCCAAATAAATCCCAAACTAAAGTTAGAAAGATTTGATATCCGACCGCAACTGACAAATTGGTCTTCTTACCCCAGTGATTAGATTGAATGCCAAAGACGAATTTGAACACCTTTGAGCCCTAAAGGATCCCTTTGTCTCTTCAACAGTTAGAATCCAGAGATCCTAAACATACAAAATGAGTAGCAAATTAGCATCCATCACTGAACATTCCACTTGAAAATGAATTAAAGAATAATAGGCACAATAAAGAACAGTTACCCCAAAACCAAATGATAGGCAAGACAAGATGCTGGAGCGACGGATGCTTGTCAGAACTTGATGCTCAAAAGAAGCGAGTGCACAGGAACAAGAGGCATAATAGTCGGCCTAAGAGGGGAAAACAAGAAGAAGAAGTAAATGAACAGAGAAGAGAGCAAGAGTGGCTCGGCTAAAGAAAACAAAAAAGAGAAAATGATGAAAGGAAGAAGATCAAGTCGACTAATGGTAAAGGAGTATGAGAAAAGAATCGAGGGGAATGAGAGAATCGGCCACCGCAGAAAAACAAGAGAAGTAGTGCTTCACTAAACGGAATAAGACCAAAAGAGAGAATACTTGTTTGACTAACACAAAAAGATAGTAACCGAGAGAAGAGAAGAAAAATATGTAACGAAAGAACCTCGAAACAAAAGAGTACCGAAATTGAAAATAGGAGAATTCGACCACTTCCACACTACACAAAAACATCCCAACCTTTCCCCAAACCTAAACCAAGGGAACCTTAGTGTTCCATTTGGCCACAACCTCCAACCAACACGACATCCCTTGATTTTCTCCACAATTCTCTCCCCCTATCTCTCCTCAACCATACCAACCTCCCATTCAAATTCAAACCAAATTCCCCTTTTTACCAAGTCTCCAACCACTTCTGTAGAGTTTGAGTCAAACTCTACCTCTTGCGCCAACAAAACATAAAATAAAGCCCCCCTTACGTTACCTGGGATTCGACCCCATACCCATTCGAATGCTCTACACGCTACTTACCACTAAGCCACAAGGCCTTCTATGTCACCAATCAACCATGCATATTTATAAAGTTTAAGTGCCAGCGTTCAGGTTCTTTTAAGAGAAAACAAAAATGCTACAAAAGATGAAACTAGAATCGATGACTACTCAGACATCTCTAAACACGCTTATATCAACTAACCATTCAAGCAAATATGGAATATATGCTAAGACAAGGGAAATTACAGACCCCATATTTTTAGGGCGTTACAATTCAACCCCCTAAAAGAAATTTCGACCTCGAAATTTACTTGTTCAAAATAAATGAGGGTATTGATGCCGCATCGTCTCTTCTGGTTCACAAGTGGCCTCTTCCGTGCGGTGATTGTGCCAGAGCACTTTGACCAGAGGAACAGACTTCTTTCTCAATACTTTAACATCACGCTCCAATATCTGCACTGGTTCTTCCTCGATGGTTAGATCAGGCCTAACTTTAATTTCCTCGACTGGTACGACGTGCGAGGGATCAGAACGATATCGCCTCAACATTGAAATTTGAAACACATCGTGAATTTTCTCCAGCTTTGGAGGCAACTCAAGTTGATATGCAACTGGTCTTACTCGCTTAAGTATCCGGTAAGGCCCAATAAATCTAGGGCTCAGCTTGCCTTTCTGTCCAAACCTCATTATTTTCTTCCATGGTGACACCTTAAGGAAGACATAATCCCCCACAGAGTACTCGATCCCTTTACGTTTAAGTCTGCATAGGGCTTCTGCCTACCAAACGCCTCTTTCAACCGCTCTCGAATAAGCTTTACCTTACTTTATGTATCAGCAACTAACTCTGGCCCCAAAATTTGCCACTCACCTAGCTCAGTCCAACAGGTAGGGGTACGACACCAACGACCATATAAAGCTTCGTACGGTGCCATTCGAATACTGGATTGATAGCTGTTGTAATACGCAAATTCTACCAACAGAAAATAATCCTCCCAACTGCCCCTAAAATCCAAAACACAGCTTCTGAACATGTCTTCCAATATCTGTATTACTCTCTCAGACTGCCCATCCGTCTGAGGATGAAACGCAGTACTGAAATCCAGTCGTGTACCCAAAGCTTTGTGTAATTTCTTCTAGAACCGAGATATGAACCTAGGATCTCTGTCAGATATGATCGAAACCGGTACACCATGCAACCTTACAATCTTAGCCATATACAACTTGGCCAACTTCTGTAATGAATAATCAGCGCGGACAGGTATAAAATGGGCTGACTTAGTCAGTCAGTCTACAATACCCAAACCGAATCCTTCTTAGAAGGCGTCAAGGGTAACCCACTCACAAAATCCATAGTTACCCTCTCCCCCTTCCAAAGTGGAATCTTAACTTGCTGCAATAACCCAGAAGGTAATTGATGCTCAGCCTTAACCTGCTGGCATGTCAAGCACTTACTCACATAATCGGTAACTTCGCGTTTCAACCCAGGTGACCAATACATCTCACGAAGATCTCGGTACAGCTTATTCCTACCAGGATGCATGGCATAAGAGCTACCATGTGCCTCTCGCAGAATAGACTGCCTCAGCTCAGAATCATTCGGTATACACACTCTTCCTCGGAAACATAACACCCCGTTCAGTCCAAATTCTGAAGTTTCACCCTTTTCCACTTGCTAGAAACGAGGAACTAGTGACTCATCCAACAATTGTTTCTCCTTAATTTGATCAGTCCAAGTCGGTCTCACCTGCAGTTCAACTAATATGCTACCATCATCGTACAGGCTAAGAAGAGCAAACATCGCTCTTAAATTAGAGACAACTCTACGGCTAAGCGCGTCAGCTACCACATTAGCTTTGCCTGGATGGTACTCAATTGAACAATCATAATCTTTAAGCAACTCAATCCATCTTCGTTGCCTAAGGCTCAAATCCTTCTGAGTAAGGAGGTATTTGAGGCTTTTATGGTCCGTATAAATAATCGTTCTTTCCCCATATAAATAATGCCTCCAACTTTTTAGTGCAAACACCACCGCCTCCAATTCCAGAACATGAGTGAGATAATTTACCATGTGAGGTTTAAGGTGTCGCGACGCATAAGCAACCACCCTTCCTTCCTGCATCAACACATAGCCTAGTCCAATGTGTAACGCATCACTATAAATAGTAAATTCCTTTCCAAGATTTGGTTAAATCAAAATAGGGGCCTCACTCAGAACTTTCTTCAATTTCTCAAAACTCTCTTGTTGTTTATCGGACCAAACAAACGGCACCCCTTTTCGTAACAATTTAGTCAACGGTGCAGCTATCACTGAAAATCCTTCCACAAAACATCTGTATTAACCCGCTAAACCCAGAAAACTTCGAATCTCAGATACTGCCCTTGGTGGTTTCCATCCTAACACGACTTCAATTTTTTGAGGGTCGACCCTAATCCCCTCGGAAGACACCACGTGACCCAGAATTGTTACCTCTTGCAACCAAAACTCGGACTTACTGAATTTTACGTACGACTGCTTCTGTCTCAAAATTTGAAGAACAATCTGCAACTGTTCATCATGCTCCTTATCGGTTTTCAAATACACTAAAATATCATTTATGAACACTACTACGAACTGATCCAGATAGGGTTGAAATAATCAGTTCATCATGTCCATGAAATGTCCATGAAAGCAGCTGGTGCATTCGTTAACCTAAACAATATCACTAGGAACGTGTAATGACCATAACGAGTCCTAAACTCTGTCTTATACACATCAACTTCCTTAACCTTTAGCTGATGATACCCAGATCGAAGATCTATTTTGGAGAACACAGCAGCTCACCTTAACTAATCAAATAGATCATCGATCCTTAGCAAAGGGTACTTGTTCTTGATGGTCAACTTATTCAATTGGCGATAGTCGATGCACATGCACATGGACCCATCCTTCTTCTTCACAAACAAAACTGGTGCTCCCCACGGAGACACACTAGGTTAAATGAATCCTCAGTCTAACAGCTCTTGAATTTGAGCCTTTAACTCCATTAGCTCCTTTGGTGCCATTAGCTGTCCCTGGTAGAAGCTCAATTCTGAATTCGACCTCTCGGTCTGGAGGCAAGCCCAGAAACTCTTTTGGAAAAGCATCCATAAACTCCTTAATAGTTCTAACATTTCCAACAACAAGACTTTTAGTCTCAAAATTGCTAACATACGCCAGAAAAGCCTCACAACCCATGCGAACCAACTTCTCGACTCTTAACGCTGATATTATATTAGACAAATAACCCCTTCGCTCCCCTATTACAACCACCTCCTCCTCCGCTGAAGTCCTTAACACCAACCGCTTAGTAGCACAATCCAACTTCGCACGATGCTTCACTAGCCAATCCATGCCTAAAATAATATCAAATTCCCTGAATGGCAGTTCCATTAAATTTGTAGGAAATACAACCCCTTGAACTTCTAAGGGCACACCCTTGAACAACTTATCCACCCTGACCGATTGTCCTAGCGAACTGAACACCGTCATTTCACTACAGTGCTCTCAGATTGAATACCCAACATTACGAATGCGTGGATCCAATACCAATTAAGGTAACATAAGGAAAATTATAAATCAGGAATGTGACAGCCCAAAATTGACCCTAGTCGGGAAGTGGTTTCGGGACCACAAAATCGAGTCATAAAAATAATTGATTTCCATATTCTATGCTTATTATGTGTGTACATGAGTATGTGGAAGTTTCATTCTCCAATTTTGCCAATTGCATGAGAAATTATTAAATAGGGATTGATATGAGACATGGTGAAAATATGATAGGCTAATTTAAAATGGTCTATTAATGCATGTTGTGAAAATGATGGGTTTGCATGTCAAATTACCCAAAATTTGAGCTAGTGGTTGGCCATGCTATGGGTGGAAACATGTTGGGAACATGTTGGCCTGGTGAGGTATGTAGGAAAAAAATAAAATAAGGGGCATGGGCATAAAATAATGAAAAGGAGTATGATGAATACAAAAAAAATGTGTGTAGTTGTTTCCCCCCCCATTGCCGTGAGCTAAAGAAAAGAAAGGAGAAAATTTTTGTTCATCCTTTCTCATCTTCATTTAGCCGAAACTAGAAAGAAAAAAACAAAGAAAAAAAAATGCTCATCCTTTGGTTCATCCTTGGCCAAAAATTTTATGGAGGAAGGAAGAAGAAAGGTTGAAGAGGTTCGGCCATGCATGTAGCTAGGCTAAGGTATGTTTGATGATGTTCCATGAGATGCATGCATGTTTTAGTTGTTAGCTTGAGTTCTACCTAGCCCATGGTCTAAATCTTGCTATGTGATGGAAATGACACTCGGCCATGGATGCATCATTCTTGGTTGATGTTTGATGTTGTGGTGATGAGGCATGAGGATGAGTTAAGATTCGGCCTAGGTGGAGTTTGTGTTAATGCCATTGCATGCTAAATATGAAGCTTGTTAATGATGCATGTGATGGTGGCTTGATGATTCTTGAACCTCCTTTTTAGCATTTTTGAGTGAGCACATATGTGCATTGGTTGCTAAATGGAGAAGAATCGGCTAGCAAGTTGTGTGCTAAGGCCGAATATAACTTTTGCATGTTAATGAGCAATGCATGTGTTAAATTGATGGAAAGGGAGAGGATGCTTTACTAGTGTGTATATGTGTGTATTAGCCAAGTTTTGAACTTGAAACAAAAGGGTGTTTAGTCAATACAAGTGACCATACTTGTAGAATGTATTAAGTGTTGAAATCGGCCCCAAAATAGACATGCATATTCGGCCAAGGGGGAAAAATTAGCTAAAATGTTGAGTTTGATTCATGATTCCGTACATATGTGACTTTAATGTCTAATGTATAAATATGGGCTAAGTGCCTTGTGTTCCTCTTTTCGATGCTCAAATGATTAAATCAATTTATTTGTTTAATTAAGCTCAAGAGCAAAGGGGAACTAAATCCGATAAAGGGAAGGAAAAAGTGGTCGAATAGCTATCGGAATCGTTCGACAACACCCGAGGTAAGTTCTTGAGTAAAAGAGCTTAAATTATGATGTGATTAGATCATGTTTTAAGCAAATTAAAATCATGCTCTTTGTGTGGCTATTGAGCCGAATTTGCAAGAATGATAAATGTCTTGTGTTTGAGTTTTGCTAACAAAAATGAAATACGAATGGGCCATGATTTATTGTTAAATGTGCATGGTTATTTGAATGATGTCCGGGCTAAGTCCCGAAGGATTGTGCTAAGTGACAATATCCGGACTAAGATCCGAAGGCATTTGTGCGAGATACTAATTCCGGGCTAAGCCCGAAGGCATTTGTGCGAGATACTAATTCCGGGCTAAGCCCCAAGGCATTTGTGCGAGATACTAATTCCGGGCTAAGCCCGAAGGCATTTGTGCGAGTTACTAAATCCGGGTTAAGTCCCGAAGGCATTTGTGCGAATTACTACAACCGGGCTATGTCCCGAAGGCATTTGAACGAGGAGCTATATCCGGTTAAATTCCGAAGGTACGTGATTTGGGAATGAATGAACTTGCTGTAAAATTCCAGTTAATACTCATGTTTCGTATGTGCTTAATTTAGTTGAGCCCTTACAAATAAGTATTCGCTCAGTTGATAAACGAGCTACCGGCCTTTGGCTGAGTTGATCTTTTGTGTATGTACATAAGGGTTGATAATGTGAAGCAAGTACGATATCGTAAATTTGTGCATATGAAATTATCCGTTTAGCTATATGAATGCTATACTTTTGTTGTGCTGGAATTCCTTGCTCAAAACTTACTAAGCATAAATTGCTTACTCCGTTTCATTGCTCCTCTGTTTTATAGATTTGGTTCTCCAGCTATCGGACTCGGGATCTTGAAGTCAAAGTCGCCCACACTATCAAAGCCCCCCCTTTTGGTACAATTTTGGTAGAACTTCGAAATGGCATGTATAGGACTACCCGTTTGTTGTGGGTCGTGGACCCTTTGGACTTGTATAAATTTTGGATAGCCATGCGAAAATGGCTTATATGTGTTTGAGTATAATGTTATAATCATTTGGTGTGGATATGCTTGACAAGGATTGGCCACGGGGATGGTTAATCACTTTCATAAATTGTGCTATTTATGCAAAAAGGGCTAGTTGAATCATGGAAACCATGAAATAGGTAAAGTCTACCTTAAAGGCAGATGCTGACAGCAGCAGTGATGTAGATTTGGAAAATCACTAAAAATAGTAGGAATGGAATTAAATAGTGAATAAATTATGTAAACAAACCTTGATGAATCTACTTTCATATGAAAGTAACGAAACAATCATACGGACAGTATGTTAAGAGATATTCAGGTTCTCGTGAGACAGGGCCAGAACGGTTTCTGGATTCCCTGTTCCGGATTTGGAAATTCATTATAAATTAACCAGAGATAATTAGGAGTCATACCATATATGTATAGATTCCTCTCTGAGTCTAGTTTCTATAGAAACAAACGGCATCAGTATTGGAGCCCTGTACAAGGAGATATCCAAGTCGTAATGCGCAAAGGTCAGGGTAGTCGATCCCTGTAACATGGGAGACTTTGACTAATAAACTGTACTAATTGGACCGACCAAAAATTATAGAAAAAAATATGTAGATGGGCATATGAGTCTAGTTTCAGGGAAAAATCACGAAACTGATTTTCAAGTTGTGAAACTCAAGATATGATTTTTAAAGCGACTAGTACGCAGATTGGCAGTGTCTGGGAAATATTTTTTATAAGGGGTTTAAAGTCTGTTAACACCTCGTGTTTGACTCCGGTGTCGGTCTCGGGTTCGGGGTGTTACATTTGATTGGTATCAAAGCTACGGTTTAGTCGATTCTAGGACTACCGTAATGCGTTGGGTCTAGCTATACATGCCATTTTATGTGATTACTTGATTGTGTGGTGATTTCTGACAATTGTAAATGTGTTTATTTATAGTAATGGATCCCGATCCCAACCGAGAGGTAGCTGATGATCTTGAGAGTGTAGCGCCTGCTCCCGCACAAGGGACAGCGCCGGCGGACTCTCAACCTAATGCTAGTAACCCGAATGATGAAGCTAGACAAGCTTTCTATAGCGTGATGAATGATTGGTTCAACCAATACATTCGAACTAATACGGCTGTCCCACAACCTCCATTCCCAACTAATACCACCCCCGCACCTACAATACCTCCGGTAACTGACCAAATAAGGTCAAATAAGCCCCCAGTTGACAGAATCCGAAAACATGGGGCTACTGAATTTAAAGCTACGGATAGCGACGATGCCGAGCAAGCTGAATTTTGGTTGGACAACACTATCCGGGTACTCAATGAGCTATCTTGTACACCCGATGAATGCCTAAAGTGTACTATCTCCTTGCTACGTGATTCTGCCTATTATTGGTGGAGTACTCTGACTTCTGTTGTGCCCCGAGAGCAAGTAACTTGGGAGTTTTTCCAAACTGAGTTTCGGAAAAAGTATATCAGTCAGAGATTTGTTGATCAAAAACGGAAGGAATTTCTTGAGCTTAAGCAAGGTTCCATGTCAGTTACTGATTACGAGCGAAAATTTGTTAGACTTAGTAGATACGCTCGGGAATGTGTTTCATCCGAGGCTATCATGTGTAAACGCTTCGAGGATGGGCTGAATGAAGATATAAAAATGTTCGTTGGCGTTCTTGAAATACGAGAGTTCGTAGTACTGGTCGAGCGAGCTTGTAAAGCCGAAGAGCTTAGAAAAGAAAAACAAAAAGTTGATGTGGGAACTGGAGAGTTTCGTAAAAGATCTTCGGGAAAGTCTCTTCAACAGGCATCGAAGAAATTTCGAGATGATGCGGGCCAGTTTAGAGGCACTTCGGGCCTTTTTAGACGAGATCGTGATCGACCCCCTGTGGGTACACGAGGCACTTCGGTCGCCAGTGTTGGGAATGAACGTCGAGATAGAACGAAATGTCGATATTGCGGTAAATGGCATTCGGGGAGTTGTAGATTCCCTAACCGCTCCTGTTACAAGTGCGGATCAGTTGACCACTTCATTAAAGATTGCCCGAGGTTGTTTGAATAGAATGAAAATCAGAGTGGGAAACCGGGTGCTACCACTGCTCGAGGTAGACCATCTGGAAATATGGGCAATGCTAGTGGTGGTCAGAGAGGATCTAGAGATGCTGTGACAGCCCAAAGTTGACCCTAGTCGGGAAGTGGTTTCGAGACCGCTAAACCGAGTCACCGAAATGTTTGAATGTGATACTTATTGTCTAGAATATGTAATTATGAATGTGTGAAAATTTCAAGCTTCAATTTGGTTGATTTCATGTGAATTTAGTCAATAGGACTTATGTGAGAAAATTCTAAAATGTGATAGGTCAATGTGTGAGGACCTATTAGTGCATGTGGACAAAGGGGGGGACTTGCATGTCAAATTCCCCCCCTAATTAGTAGTGGCCGGCCATGACAAGGAATGATGGGCAAAACATGTCATGAAACATGTTTTGGTAATGGAAGAATAAAATAAGGAGTATGGGTAATAAAGAAATGGAAACAAAAGAAAAAAAAATGTGTGGTTGCCCCCCCATTGCCGTGAGCTAAAGAGAAGAAAGGAGAAAAATTTGTGTTCATCCTTTCTCACCTTCATTTAGCCTAAATTAGAAAGAAAAACAAAGAAAAAAATTTCTCATCCTTTGGTTCATCCTTGGCCAAAAATTTTAAGGAGGAAAGAAGAAGAAAGGTGAAGAGATTCGGCCATGCATGTAGCTAGGCTAAGGTATGTTTGATGATGTTCCATGAGATGCATGCATGTTTTAGTTGTTAGCTTGAGTTCTACCTAGCCCATGGTCTAAATCTTGCTATGTGATGGAAATGGCACTTGACCATGGATGCATCATTCTTGGTTGATGTTTGATGTTGTGGTGATGAGGCATGAGGATGAGTTAAGATTCGGCCTAGGTGGAGGTTGTGTTAATGCCATTGCATGCAAAATATGAAGCTTGTTAATGATGCATGTGATGATGGCTTGATGATTCTTGAACCTCCTTTTTAGCATTTTTGTGTGAGCACATATGTGCATTGGTTGCTAAATGGAGAAGAATCGGCTAGCAAGATGTGTGCTAAGGCCGAATGTAACTTTGCATGTTAATGAGCAATGCATGTGTTAAATTGATGAAAAGGGGGAGGATGCTTTACTAGTGTGTATATGTGTGTATTAAGTGTTGAAATCGACCCCAAAAATAGACATGCATATTCGGCCAAGGGGAAAGAAATTAGCCAATATGTTGTGTTGATGCATGATTTTTGCATGTTTGAGACTTTAATGTCAAATGTATAAATATGGGCTAAGTGCCTTGTGTTCATCTTTTTGATGCCTAAATGATGAAATCAATTTATTTGTTTGATTAAGCTCAAGAGCAAAGGGGAAATAAATCCGATAAAGGGAAGGAAAAAGTGGTTGAATAGCTAGCGGAATCGTTCGACAACACCCGAGGTAAGTTCTTGAGTAAGAGAGCTTAAATTACGATGTGATTAAATCATGCTCTATGTGAGGCTATTGAGCCGAATGTGCAAGGATGATATGTGCCTTGTGTTTGAGTTTCGCAAATGAAAATGAAATATGAATGTGCCATGAATTATTGTTAGATGTGCATGATTAATTGAATGCTGTCCGGGCTAAGTCCCGAAGGCTTTGTGCTAAGTGAATATATCCGGACTAAGATCCGAAGGCCTTTGTGCGAGATACTAAATCCGGGTTAAGTCCCGAAGGCATTCGTGCGAGTTATTAAATCCGGGTTAAGTCCCGAAGGCATTCGTGCGAGTTGTTAAATCCGGGTTATGTCCCGAAGGCATTGTGTGAGTTACTAAAACCGGGCTATGTCCCGAAGGCATTTGAACGAGGAGCTATATCCGGTTAAATCCCGAAGGTACGTGATTTGATAATGAATGAGCTTGCTGTAAAATTCCAGCGAATACTCGAAAAACATCCCAATATGGGGATATGTTACGTATGTGTTGAATTTAATCGAGCCCTTACAAATAAATGTTCGCTCAGTTGATAAACGAGCTACCGGCCTTCGGCTAAGTTAGTCTATTGTGTATGTACATAAGGGTTGTTAATGTTGTGAAGCAAGTTTGATATCGGTAAATTGCGTATTATGAAATATTCCATTTAGCTAAATGTGTGTTATTCTTTGTTTATGCTGGAATTTCTTGCTCAAAACTTACTAAGCATAAATTGCTTACTTCGTTCCATTGCTCCTCTGTTTTATAGATTTTTTTGGTTCTCCAGCTATCGGACTCGGGATCTTGACGTCGAAGTCGCCCACACTATCAAAGGCTCTTTTGGGTACTATTTTGGTTGAATTTTGATATGGCATGTATAGGACTACCCATTGTTGTCTTTCGAGTACTTTATGAAATGTATAAGTGTACAACCATGCGAAAATGGCTTGTAGAAGTGGAGTATGGCATTAGACCATTCGTGTTTATGAATGTATAAATGGTTTCATGATGTAACTATAGTTGGAATGGAAGTGTTGAGCAAATGATCAGCCACTGGAATGGCTAAGTATGATCATATGTGGGCTTATGTTTGACAAGGCCCTAGTTGGTCCATGAAACCCCAAATTAGGTAAGGTTTACTTTGAAAACAGAAGCTGATAGCAGCAGTGGTGTGGATTGGAAAAATCACAAGAATTCGTAGGAGTGGAATTAAATAGTGATTAAATTATGTAATCGAACCTTGATGAATCTACTTTCATATGGAAGTAACGAAACAATCATAGGAACAGTACAGTAAGAGATATTCGGGTTCTTGTGGAACAGGGCCAGAACAGTTTCTGGATTCCCTGTTCCGCCTTTGGAAATTCACTATAAATTGACCAGAGATAATTAGGGGTCATACCATATATGTATGGATTCGTCTCTGAGTCTAGTTTCCATAGAAACAAACGGCATCAGTATTGAAGCTCTGTGCAGAGAGATATCCAAGTCGTAATGGGAAAAGGTCAGTGTAGTCGACCCCTGTAACATGGGAGACTTTGACTAATAAACTGTACTAATTGGCCCAACCAAAAATTCTAGAAAAAAATACATAGGTGGGGACATGAGTCTAGTTTCAGGGAAAAATCACAAAACTGAATTTCGAGTTGTGAAACTCAAGATATGATTTTTGAAGCGACTAGTACTCAGACTGGGCAGTGTCTGGAAAAATTTTTTCAAAGTTTGTTAACATCTCGTGTCCGACTCCGGTGTCGGTCTCGGGTTCGGGGTGTTACAGATGCTACGACCAGATCCGAGGCTCGTGCGCCTGCTAGAGCTTATGCTATACGTGCCCGCGAGGATGCTTCTTCGCCTGATGTTATTACCGGTACTTTTACTCTCTTTGATACTAATGTAATTGCTTTGATTGACCCCGGTTCTACTCATTCTTACATATGTGAAACCTTAGCATCCAGTAAGACTTTACCTATTGAGTCTACTGAGTTCGTAATTCGGGTGTCAAATCCCTTGGGTCGTTACGTGCTTGTCGACAAAGTGTGTAAGAAATGTCCACTAGAAATTCGAGGTTCCTGTTTTCCGGCGGACTTGATGCTTTTGCCGTTTGATGAATTTGATGTTATTCTTGGTTTGGATTGGTTGACCGCGCATGATGCGGTTGTGAATTGCAAAAGCAAGACTATTGATTTAAGGTGCGCAAATAACGAAGTAATCCGAGTTGAGTCTACGGACTTGGAGGGGATGCCAGCTGTAATATCAGCAATGTTGGCCCAGAAATATGTAAGAAAAGGGTGCGAAGCATACCTTGCGTATGTACTGGATGACAAAGAATTAGACAAGAAACCCGAATCTGTGCCGGTGGTTTGTGAATACCCGGATGTTTTTCCTGAAGGATTACCGGGTTTACCACCTGTTCGGGAGGTAGAGTTTGGTATTGAGCTTGTACCTGGGACTACGCCGATTTCGATAGCTCCGCATCGTATGGCACCAACCGAGTTAAAAGAGTTGAAAGCTCAGTTGCAAGAATTGACGGATAGAGGTTTTGCTCGACCAAGTTTCTCACCTTGGGGTGCACCAGTATTGTTCGTGAAAAAGAAGGACGGAACCATGAGGTTGTGCATTGACTATCGTCAATTGAATAAAGTGACGATAAAGAACAAATATCCGTTACCGCGTATCGATGATTTGTTCGACCAACTGAAGGGAGCCTCAATGTTCTCAAAAATAGATTTGAGATCGGGCTATTATCAGTTGCGAATTCGAGATTCGGACATACCCAAAACTGCTTTCAGAACGGGATATGGTCACTACGAGTTCTTAGTGATGCCGTTTGGGCTCACAAATGCCCCTGCGGTATTTATGGATTTGATGAATCGGATCTTCAGACCATATTTGGATCGGTTCGTAGTTGTGTTCATTGATGACATCTTGGTCTATTCAAGAGATGAGACCGAACATGCTGAGCATCTGAGGCTAGTGTTGCAAATTTTGCGGGATAAGCAGTTATATGCTAAGTTCAGTAAGTGTGAGTTCTGGTTAAGAGAGGTTAGCTTCTTGGGTCATGTGGTATCCGCATCGGGTATTCGAGCTGACCCGAGCAAAATTTCAGCCATACTTAACTGGAAGCCTCCAAGAAATATTACCGAAGTTCGGAGCTTCCTGGGACTCGCCGGTTATTACCGACGATTTGTCAAAGGTTTCTCGATGATAGCCACACCAATGACGAAGCTACTTCAAAAGGATGTTAAGTTCGAATGGACGGAGAAATGTCAGAAAAGTTTTGATCAACTAAAAACTTATTTGACTGAAGCTCCAATTTTAGTGCAACCCGAATCAGGCAAAGAGTTTGTCATTTATAGTGACGCATCCCTACTTGGGTTGGGTTGCGTATTGATGCAAGAAGGTCGAGTGGTGGCCTATGCGTCGAGACAATTAAAGCCACATGAGAAAAATTATCCGACCCATGATCTTGAACTAGCTGCCATCGTATTTGCTTTAAAAATATGGCGACATTACTTATTTGGTGAGAAGTGCCATGTATTTTCGGATCACAAAAGTCTCAAAAATTTGATGACTCAAAGAGACTTAAATCTGCGACAAAGACGTTGGCTTGAGTTGTTGAAAGATTACGAGCTTGTCATTGATTACCACCCGGGAAAGGCTAATATGGTTGCGGACGCCTTAAGCCAGAAATCACTGTTTGCTTTACGAGCGATGAATGTGCACTTGTCTGTTCTACCCGACAATGTGTTAATAGCTGAATTAAAAGCCAAACCATTATTGATTCATCAAATTCGTGAAGCCCAGAAAGTTGATGATGAATTGGTTGCAAAACGGGCTGAGTGTGCTCCGAACAAGGAATCGGAGTTTCAAATTGATGATGATGATTGTTTGAGGTTCAGAAGTCGTTTGTGTATTCCAAGGAGTTCGGAACTCATTTCGATGATTCTGAACGAAGCCCATTGTAGCCGAATGTTAAGTCACCCGGGGAGTACGAAAATGTACAACGATTTGAAACGTTGGTTTTGGTGGCATGGTATGAAACGAGACATCTACGACTTTGTTTCGAGATGTTTATTATGTCAACAAGTGAAAGCGGAACATCAAGTGCCTTCAGGATTACTTCAGCCGATCATGATACCCGAGTGGAAATGGGATCGAGTCACAATGGACTTTGTGTCCGGACTGCCATTGTCAACAAGTAAGAAGGATGCGATTTGGGTTGTTGTTGATAGACTGACTAAGTCGGCTCACTTTATCCCTGTGTGTATGGATTTTTCATTGGATAGACTAGTTGAATTGTACGTTTCTCAGATTGTGAGATTACACGGGGTACCTATTTCTATCGTGTCGGATAGAGATCCGAGATTCACCTCGTGATTTTGGAGGAAATTGCAAGAAGCTTTGGGTACCAAGCTGCATTTTAGCACTGCTTTTCATCCCCAAACCGATGGTCAATCTGAGCGGATAATTCAGATACTTGAGGATATGTTGAGATGTTGCATCCTCGAGTTCAGTGGTTCATGGGAACGATATTTACCTTTGATTGAATTCGCTTACAATAATATTTTTCAATCAAGTATTAAGATGGCACCTTACGAGGCTTTGTATGGTCATAAATGCCGTACACCGTTGTTTTGGACCGAGCTCGGTGAAAGTAAAATTTTCGGAGTTGATTTGATTAAGGATGCTGAACCGAAAGTAAAGGTAATCCGTGAAAGTCTGAAAGCAGCCACAGATCGTCAAAAATCGTATGCGGATTTGAAACGAAAGGACATTGAATATCAGGTGGGAGATAAAGTGTTCCTTAAAGTTTCGCCTTGGAAAAAGGTACTCAGGTTTGGCCGTAAGGGCAAGTTGAGCCCGAGATTCATTGGGCCGTACGAAATCTCCGAACGAGTTGGTCCGGTTGCGTATAGATTGATTTTGCCCCCTGAGCTTGAAAAGATTCACGACGTCTTTCATGTTTCGATGCTTCGACGCTATCGATCTGATCCATCGCACATAATTAGCCCATCAGAGGTTGAAATTCAAGCCGATATGAGTTATGAAGAAGAGCCGATGCATATCCTACCTCGTGAAGTGAAGGAGTTGCGAAACAAAAGGGTTCCGTTAGTGAAGGTGTTATGGCTCAAACACGGGATCGAGGAAGCTACTTGGGAAATCGAGAGCTCGATGAAAGAACGATACCCAAACCTATTTACCGGTAAGATTTTCGGGGACGAAAATTTCTTAAGTGGGGGAGAGTTGTGACAGCCCAAAATTGACCCTAGTCGGGAAGTGGTTTCGGGACCACAAAACCGAGTCATAAAAATAATTGATTTCCATATTCTATGCTTATTATGTGTGTACATGAGTATGTGGAAGTTTCATTCTCCAATTTTGCCAATTGCATGAGAAATTATTAAATAGGGATTGATATGAGACATGGTGAAAATATGATAGGCTAATTTAAAATGGTCTATTAATGCATGTTGTGAAAATGATGGGTTTGCATGTCAAATTACCCAAAATTTGAGCTAGTGGTTGGCCATGCTATGGGTGGAAACATGTTGGGAACATGTTGGCCTAGTGAGGTATGTAGGAAAAAAATAAAATAAGGGGCATGGCCATAAAATAATGAAAAGGAGTATGATGAATACAAAAAAAATGTGTGTAGTTGTTCCCCCCCCATTGCCGCGAGCTAAAGAAAAGAAAGGATAAAATTTTTGTTCATCCTTTCTCATCTTCATTTAGCCGAAACTAGAAAGAAAAAAACAAAGAAAAAAAAATGCTCATCCTTTGGTTCATCCTTGGCCAAAAATTTTAAGGAGGAAGGAAGAAGAAAGGTTGAAGAGGTTCGGCCATGCATGTAGCTAGGCTAAGGTATGTTTGATGATGTTCCATGAGATGCATGCATGTTTTAGTTGTTAGCTTGAGTTCTACCTAGCCCATGGTCTAAATCTTGCTATGTGATGGAAATGACACTCGGCCATGGATGCATCATTCTTGGTTGATGTTTGATGTTGTGGTGATGAGGCATGAGGATGAGTTAAGATTCGGCCTAGGTGGAGTTTGTGTTAATGCCATTGCATGCTAAATATGAAGCTTGTTAATGATGCATGTGATGGTGGCTTGATGATTCTTGAACCTCCTTTTTAGCATTTTTGAGTGAGCACATATGTGCATTGGTTGCTAAATGGAGAAGAATCGGCTAGCAAGTTGTGTGCTAAGGCCGAATATAACTTTTGCATGTTAATGAGCAATGCATGTGTTAAATTGATGGAAAGGGAGAGGATGCTTTACTAGTGTGTATATGTGTGTATTAGCCAAGTTTTGAACTTGAAACAAAAGGGTGTTTAGTCAATACAAGTGACCATACTTGTAGAATGTATTAAGTGTTGAAATCGGCCCCAAAATAGACATGCATATTCGGCCAAGGGGGAAAAATTAGCTAAAATGTTGAGTTTGATTCATGATTCCGTACATATGTGACTTTAATGTCTAATGTATAAATATGGGCTAAGTGCCTTGTGTTCCTCTTTTCGATGCTCAAATGATTAAATCAATTTATTTGTTTAATTAAGCTCAAGAGCAAAGGGGAACTAAATCCGATAAAGGGAAGGAAAAAGTGGTCGAATAGCTATCGGAATCGTTCGACAACACCCGAGGTAAGTTCTTGAGTAAAAGAGCTTAAATTATGATGTGATTAGATCATGTTTTAAGCAAATTAAAATCATGCTCTTTGTGTGGCTATTGAGCCGAATTTGCAAGAATGATAAATGTCTTGTGTTTGAGTTTTGCTAACAAAAATGAAATACGAATGGGCCATGATTTATTGTTAAATGTGCATGGTTATTTGAATGATGTCCGGGCTAAGTCCTGAAGGCTTGTGCTAAGTGACAATATCCGGACTAAGATCCGAAGGCATTTGTGCGAGATACTAATTCCGGGCTAAGCCCGAAGGCATTTGTGCGAGATACTAATTCCGGGCTAAGCCCGAAGGCATTTGTGCGAGATACTAATTCCGGGCTAAGCCCGAAGGCATTTGTGCGAGTTACTAAATCCGGGTTAAGTCCCGAAGGCATTTGTGCGAATTACTACAACCGGGCTATGTCCCGAAGGCATTTGAACGAGGAGCTATAACCGGTTAAATTCCGAAGGTACGTGATTTGGGAATGAATGAACTTGCTGTAAAATTCCAGTTAATACTCTCGAAACATCCCAACATTGAGGTATGTTTCGTATGTGCTTGAATTTAGTTGAGCCCTTAGAAATAAGTATTCGCTCAGTTGATAAACGAGCTACCGGCCTTTGGCTGAGTTGATCTTTTGTGTATGTACATAAGGGTTGATAATGTGAAGCAAGTACGATATCGTAAATTTGTGCATATGAAATTATCCGTTTAGCTATATGAATGCTATACTTTTGTTGTGCTGGAATTCCTTGCTCAAAACTTACTAAGCATAAATTGCTTACTCCGTTTCATTGCTCCTCTGTTTTATAGATTTGGTTCTCCAGCTATCGGACTCGGGATCTTGAAGTCAAAGTCGCCCACACTATCAAAGCCCCCCCTTTTGGTACAATTTTGGTTGAACTTCGAAATGGCATGTATAGGACTACCCGTTTGTTGTGGGTCGTGGACCCTTTGGACTTGTATAAATTTTGGATAGCCATGCGAAAATGGCTTATATGTGTTTGAGTATAATGTTATAATCATTTGGTGTGGATATGCTTGACAAGGATTGGCCACGGGGATGGTTAATCACTTTCATAAATTGTGCTATTTATGCAAAAAGGGCTAGTTGAATCATGGAAACCATGAAATAGGTAAAGTCTACCTTAAAGGCAGATGCTGACAGCAGCAGTGATGTAGATTTGGAAAATCACTAAAAATAGTAGGAATGGAATTAAATAGTGAATAAATTATGTAAACAAACCTTGATGAATCTACTTTCATAGGAAAGTAACGAAACAATCATACGGACAGTATGTTAAGAGATATTCAGGTTCTCGTGAGACAGGGCCAGAACGGTTTCTGGATTCCCTGTTCCGACTTTGGAAATTCATTATAAATTAACCAGAGATAATTATGAGTCATACCATATATGTATAGATTCCTCTCTGAGTCTAGTTTCTATAGAAACAAACGACATCAGTATTGGAGCCATGTACAAGGAGATATCCAAGTCGTAATCCGCAAAGGTCAGGGTAGTCGATCCCTGTAACATGGTAGACTTTGTCTAATAAACTGTACTAATTGGCCAGACCAAAAATTCTATAAAAAAATATGTAGATGGAAATATGAGTCAAGTTTCAGGGAAAAATCACGAAACTGATTTTCGAGTTGTGAAACTCAAGATATGATTTTTAAAGCGACTAGTACGCAGATTGGTAGTGTCTGGGAAATAATTTTTATAATGGGTTTAAAGTCTGTTAACACCTCGTGTTCGACTCCGGTGTCGGTCTCGGGTTCGGGGTGTTACAAGGAACGTATCGGTTATGCGATCAGGGTCGTCACCATCCTCTCGGCGATGAGCAGTATAAACCAAGGCTACTTGTCTCACCTCATGTGCCCCTGCTTGGTGCTCCACATCCTCGTCCAAACCCATTTCCACCTCTAGCCTGTCCACGTCCTCCCAATGGCTGACCACCCCTCACAGGTTGAACATGACCCTGTCCTGTAACTTGCATCTGAGTAGGCCTCTGAGGACAATTCCTAACTTGATGCTATGTGGACCCACATCTGAAACACGCTCCAATATTTTTCCAACACTCACCCAAATGAGATCTTCCACAGTCAGCACAGGGCTGCAGTTTTGCAACAACAACAGAACCTCTAGCTCGAACTGGCCCATCAAACCTAGCCCTCATATTAAGTTTACCTGCTGAACATGAGGATCCAAAATCCCTTTTACCTCTGCCCCTATCTTTCTCACGATTCTGCAGCTCAGAGCACTTCACGTCCTCAGCAATCTTTGCTTTTTCAACTAGGGTAACAAAATCTTGCTCCCTCTGCAGAGCTATCAAAACTCTCAACTCATCTCGAAGGCCATCCTCAAAACACACAAGCGTTCGTACTCAGTCGCTACTATCCCACGAGCATAACGACTCAACCGCACAAACTCTGCCTCATATGCCGCCACAGTCCTATTACCCTTAGTCAAGTTCAGAAATTCCTTCCTTCGGGCGTCCACATAACTTGCGCCCACATATTTCCCCTGGAAAGACGTTTTAAAGAAGTCCCACGTCAGACGGTCAGCTTTTGTACCTTCTCTCACAGTGAGCCACCATTGGTAAGCCTCATCTCACAACAACGACACTACCCTCTTCAATTTCTATTCCACGGTACAGTCTAGACCATCCATTATTCGCTCTGTAGCCTCTAACCAATATTCTACCATGTTTGGGGCTACTCTAGAAACACCCCTAAAGATCTCTGCCCCACTGGATCGGAGCCACTCAAAAATTGACCCCCGGGCCACAAACCTTGTGCTCGCTCCAGCAACCCTTTCGAGAACCCGCAGTATTGCCTGAGACAGGGCATCATCCCTAACTGCTCGATCATGAGACCCGGTCTCAATTACTGGTGAAGCTGATGTCTCCCTTGTGGGCACGTGACCCGACGCTGAAGACCCAGCCCTAGCGCTCCCTTAGCCTTTACCACGGCCTCGTGTACCCCTTCCACGAGTACCGCTAGTGCTCATATCGAAATACGCTTTGTCTGTATTTAGAAGTTTTATCCTATCAGTTTATAATTCTAGTTTATTATTAAAAGATATTTTATGCTACACAGAATTTAGAGTTTTGTTTCCGCAGATCGAGATCCTTTTACCAATATCAGTATGCTACAGTCTCAGTTTACTCTAACCAGAAATCTCTAGTATAGTTCTACCATCTATAACAGTTTTCTAGTATCACAACCTTAAATAGTAGATTTAGCAGAGAACATACAGATTTGGCACCAGAGACTCGGTGTGCCACACTTTCAGTAACATCATTTCAGAAACAATTTAAATTCCGTTGAAAAATTTCAAAACCAAAATTTTAGAGAAACCTTTTTTTTAACCCCAATTTTAGATACCCACACCACAGACGAGTTTTGTAACCTAGCTCTGATACCACTAAATGTAACACTTTAAACCCGGCCTAGACGTTATGGCTGAATCTGGCGTGTCACCTCAAATCATTTTTCAAATTTGATCTTTTCGATAAAAATACATTACTAAATCAAAATCCTTTTATTATTATTTAACTAAAGTTTTGGTCAAAACATTTACCAATATGTTTGCCTTTGGTATATTACTTCAGTTAAAACCGTAGAAGCATTTTGAAAACCTTGTTGTTGGAAACTCGTGTTCCTTAGAAAATCATGCTATTTTGAAAACCCGAGTTTTCCTAAACTAGCAGTTTAGTATAAGAAACCACAATCGAAGCCAAAACTTAAAACCCACCAACGGCCTTATTACATAAATTAAAACCCAAAACAAAATCTAATAGTAATTTAAAGAAACAGGAACGGTAGTGTGGCCATCTCTGAGTCCCTTGCAGCTCTAAACCATCTAAGCTTAGGGATTACCTGCACAGTTAGAAACGGGGTGAGTTTACGAACACTCAGTGTGTAATCCCAATAACAAACAAACAGTGAATAACACAGTATCA
Organism: Gossypium hirsutum; assembly: GCF_007990345.1. NCBI lineage: Eukaryota > Viridiplantae > Streptophyta > Magnoliopsida > Malvales > Malvaceae > Gossypium > Gossypium hirsutum. Next base: position 62,729,261 of record NC_053435.1, read on the forward strand.
GTACAATCTAGGCCAAAGCCCTATTCAGTAATAGTACTGTGACAGTCTAAATTAGACCCTAGTTGGAATGTAGTTTCGGGGCCATAAGACCGAGTCCCAATAATTTATTTAAAATTTAGTTGCATGTCCTCTATGTGTATTAGTGCATGTGTGAAAATTTCATGATTTAATTTAGACTTATGAATGTGAATTTCGTGTGATTGACTTAGTTGAGAACTTAAGAAAATATGATAGGGGAATGTGTAAGGACCAAATAATAACAAAGTGAGGGATCTTGGGTTTGCATGTCAAATTGCCAAAAAAAAACCAAGTAGTAGCCGGCCATGCCATGATGCCCATCCCTTAGGTTGAATTTCAATGCAATTATTTATTAGTTAACAATTAAAATAAATAAAAGAAAGGAATTAAAAAGGAAAAGATGAACAAAATGAGGAGGGAAGAAGGAGTGTTCATGTTTTCTTTCTTTCGCAATTGCCGTAACTAGAGGAAAAGGAAGAAGGAAGATTCGGCCAAGGTGGTCCTCTAGCTTAAGGTATGTTCAAGGTTATTTTTGGAAGTATATACAACCTTTGGGTGGTGAGTCTAAATTCTATCTATCTCATGGTTGGATTTGGGGTTGTTGGAGAGTTAGGATTCGGCTAAGGAGCTTAAGAATTTTAGTTGATACCTTGATGCTATTAGCATGCTAGTTATATGGATGTGTTAAGTTGCTTGTTATGTTAGCATGAAAGTTGAAATTGTTAAGCTATTTTGTTGGAGGTACCGAATTTAGGACTAAGAAGAGAATGAGTATTCGGCTAACATAGTGGAAAGGTGGGTGTTGCCGATTGTTAGATTTAGACTATGGGAGTGGCTATAATGGGCATTGAGATGTGGAACTTAAGAAATGTAGTTATATGTGGATTTACATCATGTTACAAATAGATGTGAAAATATTCTAGATTAGGAAAATTCGATCAAGTGTTCATGAGATGAAATTAGGTGTTTAAATGATGTTATAGTTGACATTGTACATATATACATACATTCGGCCATCTAATTGAGTATGAAGGTGGTGTTAAATCTAATTGTGATGCCCATTCGGAAGTATATATACATATATATATACATAAGTATGCCCATTCGTGATGTTACCTTTAATTATGTGTATAATCGACTAAATGGGTAATTAGTAAGGATGGTTGCCGAATATACAAACATACATATGCATGTGTAATTGAATTATGAATGTTTAGCAAGATGGTTAAACTAGTTGATTTATTGATTAAGCTCAAGGAGTTAAAGGAGGAGAATCAAGCAAAGGCAAGGAAAAGATCATCGAGTAGCCGAGTTGGAACCGTCTTACCCAACACAAGGTAAGTCATTAAGCATATATTTGGTATTGATTTAAATAGTCATAATGTCTATGTAATTATGTCAAATGAAATGATAAATATATATATACACGTATGCATGGGGTGATGAAAGTATTGAATGAAAAAGAAAAGAGGTGAGGTGTATTGAGATGTAGATTTCGGCACTAAGTGTGCGGGTATAAACAATTATGATCATGAGATTGGCACTAAGTGTGCGGGTTTAAATTGCATAGCACTAAGTGTGCAAGTTTGATTGTATAGCACTAAGTGTGCGAGTTTGATTATGTAAGCACTAAGTGTGCGAGTTTGATTATATAACACTAAGTGTGCGGACTTACTATATGTTTTTGAAACACTATTGACACTAAGTGTGCGACCTTATTGAGTTGGTCACGGACTGCGGACGAGTAAGTGTCTTGAGTTCGTGGCTAATAGACGTTATGTTTATATTTGGAATTCTTGCTTGATAAGTTTTGAACCTATGTGATAATTATACTTGAAGTGACGTACATGAGATTCATCGTGGAATAGAGGGAATGTTATTTAGTTGCATGAATGTAACGAGAATGAAAGCATCCATGGAAAATGCCTCAAATACCATGTTGAGTAGCATATGAAAAATTGATGTAGTACTTTGTATGATATTGAGCCGAAAGGTCTAAGGAACCATGGCCATAGTTGGTATGGGTGGAGAGAATTAACCCCTTTTCACTTTTTTTCTCATGTGATAATTTATTAATGGATGATTATGTAATGCTTATGACTTACTGAGTTATATACTCACTCGGTGTTTGCTTGTCATCTACTTTAGGTTTCTTGGACTCGTCTTTTTGCGTGCTTGGGACCGTCATCGAAGTTATCACACCAGCTAGCAAGTTTTGGTACTTTCTTCTTAGTCGGTCTAGGAGAACATTTCGGCATGTATAGGCTATTATGTTGTGTTTGAACTTTGGTATGTAAACTTTCAGCCATGTGAAAATGGCATAAATGTTAATTTGGACTTTGGGTCCTATGATATTTAGTTATAAATCTTAGTAAATGGGTTTTATAATGTGGTCATGACTGATATTGGGCCAATTCGGTTTTGGTTGAATAATAGTTGAGGCCTATTCGATTTTTATGCCATATGTCATGGTTGATTATTTTTGGTGCTAAAATTAATGATATGGCAATATGGTAGTAGGGAGATGTTTGACAATGATTAGCCTTTGGCATGGCTAGTCATGATCATAATTGGTGATAGGTATGATGAATCACTCGTTAGACCAAGGAAAATCACGAAATAGGCGTAGTCTGCTTTAGTAAAAGATGCAGACAGCAGCAGTGTTGTGAGATTGAAAAATCACTAAAAATAGTAGAAATGGAATTAAATAATGAATAAATTAGGTAATCGAAGCTTGATAAGTCTATTTTCATATGGAAGAAACGAAAAGACCATATGAACTTTATGTTAGGAGATAATTAAATTCTTGTGAAATAGTGCCAGAGCGATTTCTGGATCCCTATTATGACTTAGAAAATTCACCGTAAATTTTATCGAGATAATTAGAGGTCTTGCCTTATATTTACAGATTCGTTATCGAGTCTAGTTTCATTAGAGACAAACGGAATAAGTATTTAAGCTCTGTAAAGGGAGATATCTAAGTCGTAATGCACAAAGGGCAGAGCAGTCGAACCCAGGAACAGGGACGACTTTAACTAATAAAATGTACCAATTGGCCTGACCAAAAATTATACAAACATTCTACCATATAGATATATGAGTCTATTACCGGGGAAAATTTACGGAACTGGATTTCGAGTTTCAGAACTCAAGATATGATTTTTAAAGTGACTAGTACGCAGATTGGCAGCTTGTTTGGGAAATTTTTAATAAGTGGTTTGAAGTCTGTTAACACCTCGTGTTCGACTCCAGCGACGGTCTCGGGTTCGGGGTGTTACAATTTAATTGGTATCATAGCTATGGTTTAGTCTGTTCTAGGACTACCATAGCGCATATGAGTCTAGCTATACATGCCTTAATGTTAGTGCTTAATAATGTGATGACTTCTGACGGTTAAAATTTTGGTTTTGATTAGTAAATGGATCCCGGGGTAGAGAGACCCTTAGCGGATGATGTTGAAAGTGTAGCGGCTGCTCCTGCGAAAGGGACACCACCTGTTGAACCTCAGTCATCTGCAAATAATCAAGATGAAGGGGCGAAACAGGCCTTCTTCACCATGATGAATGAGTGGGTCGCGCAATATGCCCGAACCTATCCGGCTGTCCAACCGTTCCCGAATATAAATAATCCACCCCAAGAGCCCGTAATGCCATCGGTTACTGATCCTGTGAGGCTGAGTAAACCCCCTGTGGACTTGCTTAGGAAGCACGGGGCCGAGGAGTTCAAGGCCATAGGTACTGATGATGCCGAAAGGGCCGAGTTCTGGCTTGATAATACCATTCGGGTGTTTGATGAACTGTCATGTACACCCGATGAATGTCTAAAGTGTGCTGTATCCTTGTTGCGAGACTCAACCTACTATTGGTGGAGGACCTTGATTTCCATAGTCCCAAATGAACGAGTTACTTGGGATTTCTTTCAAATGGAATTTCGAAAGAAATATATTAGTCAACGATTCATCGATCAAAAACGTAAGGAATTCTTGGAACTCAAGCAAGGCCGTATGACAGTATCTGAATATGAACATGAGTTCGTAAGACTCAGTCGGTATGCCCGGGAGTGTGTGGCTAATGAGGTTGCTATGTGCAAAAGATTTGAAGAAGGATTGAATGAAGATTTAAAGCTACTACTGGGTATTTTAGAGATAAAGGAGTTTGTAACACTAGTCGAACGAGCCTGCAAGGCGGAAGAACTTGGAAAGGAGAAGAAGAAGGCTGAATTTGAAGCTAGAGACTATCGTAAAAGATCGACGGGTAAAGCTCCGTTCTCAGCGGTAAAGAAGTTCAGGGAGGACACTAATAAGTTGAGGACGACTGCGGGAATTTCCATCAGAGCACGACCATCAACGGACTCCCGAGCTACTTCGGTAGCTAGTGTGGGCAATAATCGTCAAGAGAAACCTGAATGTCCCCAATGCGGAAGACGACACCTAGGTGAATGTTGGGGTAAGTCTACTAACAGGGCCTGCTACGGATGCGGTTCGAAGGACCACTTCATTAGAGATTGCACGGAGCTTGATGAGAAGAATAAGATGCAAGGTGTAAGACCTAGTGGAATGACAGCTAGAGGTAAACCACCGAGAATTTCAGGGGGTAGGGGTGGTAATCAGAGAGGGGCCTCTGATACGGCTGTTCGAGCCGAGACCCGTACTCCTGCTAGAGCATATGCCATTTGCGCACGAGAGGAGGCATTCTCTCCTGACGTCATCACTGGTACTTTCACTCTCTTTGATACTAATGTGATTGCATTGATTGACCCTGGCTCTACTCATTCATATGTATGTGAAACCTTAGCATCTAGTAAGACTCTACCTGTTGAGTCTACTGAGTTCGTAATTCGAGTGTCAAACCCTTTGGGTTAATACGTACTTGTTGATAAAGTGTGTAAGAGATGCCCTCTAATAATCCGAGAATCCTGTTTTCCTGCCGATTTGATGCTTTTGCCATTTGACGAATTTGATGTTATTCTTGGTATGGATTGGTTGACCGTACATGATGCAGTGGTGAACTGCAAAAGAAAAACCATCGATTTGAGGAGTGCAAATGATGAGGTAGTCCGAGTTGAGTCTACCGATTTGAAGGGGGTGCCAGCGATAATATCTTCAATGACCGCTCAGAGATATGTGAAAAAGGGTTGTAAAACATACCTTGCGTATGTATTTGATAGCAAAGAGACGGAAAGGAAACTTGAATCAGTACCAGTGGTTTGTGAGTATTCAGATGTTTTTCCTGAGGAGTTACCGGGGTTGCCACCGGTTCGAGAGGTGGAATTCGGCATCGAGATTGTACCTGGTACCACGCCAATCTCAATAGCCTCGTATCGTATGGCATTAACGGAATTAAAGGAATTGAAAGTTCAATTGCAAGAATTGATGGATAGAGGTTTCGCTCGACCGAGTTTTTCTCCATGGGGCGCACCCGTATTGTTTGTGAAAAAGAAGGATGGAACCATGAGATTGTGCATCGACTATCGTCAGTTGAATAAAGTGACCATAAAGAATAAATACCCGTTGCTACGTATTGATGATTTGTTTGATCAATTAAAGGGAGCCTCAGTATTTTCCAAGATAGATTTGAGATCTGGTTATTATCAGTTGAGGGTTCGAGACTCGGACATACCCAAAACCTCTTTTAGAACGAGGTACGGTCACTACGAATTCTTAGTGATGCCGTTTGGGCTCACTAATGCCCCTGCGGTATTTACGGATTTAATGAATCGAGTATTCAGGCCATACTTGGATCGATTTGTGGTTGTGTTTATTGATGATATTTTAGTTTATTCACAAGGTGAAGCCGAACATGCCGAGCATTTGAGGTTAGTATTACAGATTTTGCGAGACAAGCAGTTATACGCAAAATTCAGTAAATGTGAATTTTGGTTGAGAGAGGTTAGCTTTTTGGGGCACGTGGTGTCCGCATAGGGTGTTAGAGTGGATCCGAACAAAATTTCGGCCATACTCGATTGGAAACCTCCGAGGAATATTACTGAAGTTAGGAGCTTTTTGGGACTTGCCGGATGCTACTAACGGTTTGTAAGCGGTTTCTTGATGATAGCTGCAACGTTGACGAAACTACTCCAAAAAGATGTTGAGTTTGAATGGACAGAAAACTGTCGGAAGAGTTTCGATCGACTAAAGACCTGTTTAACCGAAGCTCCAGTGCTAGTACAACCGGAGTCCGGCAAAGAGTTTCTCATTTATAGTGATGCATCCTTACTTGGGCTAGGTTGTGTGTTGATGCAAGAAGGTCGAGTTGTGGCTTACGCGTTGAGACAATTAAAGCCGCATGAGAGAAACTATCCGACCCACGATCTTGAATTAGCAGCCATAGTGTTCGCCTTGAAAATATGGCGACATTACTTGTTTGGAGAAAGGTGTCATATTTATTCGGACTACAAGAGTCTAAAATATCTGATGACTCAAAGAGATCTAAATCTACGACAAAGACGTTGGCTTGAGTTGTTGAAGGACTACGAACTTGTTATTAATTATCACCCGGGAAAGGCTAACGTGGTTGCCAATGCTTTAAGTCGGAAAGCACGTTTGCTTTGAGAGCGGTGAATGCTCACTTATCCGTCTCACCCGATGGGGTGCTAGTAGCTGAATTAGAGGCCAAACCATTATTGATTCGTCAAATACTTGAATCCTAGAAAGTCGATGCTGAATTGGTCACTAAACGAGCTGAATGTGCTTCGAATAAGGAATCGGAGTTCCGGATTGACGACAATGATTGCTTGACATTCAGAGGTCGATTATGTGTTCCAAGAAATTCAGAACTTATTTCGATGATTTTGAACGAGGCTCATAGTAGTCGAATGTCAGTCCACCCGGGTAGTACTAAAATGTACAATGACCTGAAACGCCAATTTTGGTGGCCCGGTATGAAACGAGACATTTCTGAATTTGTTTCAAGGTGTTTGATATGTCAACAAGTGAAAGCGGAACATCAAGTACCATCGGGATTACTTCAGCCAATCATGATACCCGAATGGAAATGGGATCGAATAACAATGGACTTTGTATTTGGGTTACTGTTGACTCAGAGTAAGAAAGACTCGGTCTGGGTCATTGTTGATAGATTGACCAAGTCTGCTCATTTTATCCCTGTCCGTACAGATTTTTCGCTCGATAAATTGGCAGAATTATATGTCTCCCAAATAGTTCGGTTGCATGGGGTACCTATTTCCATCGTGTCGGATAGAGACCCAAGATTTACCTCGCGATTTTGGAAGAAATTACAAGAAGCATTGGGTACCAAGATGCACTTTAGCACCGCATTCCATCCTCAGACCGATGCCAATCTGAGCGGATAATTCAGATACTCGAGGATATGTTGAGATGTTGTGTTTTTAGAGTTTTGTGGTTCATGGGAAAGATATCTGCCTGTGATCGAATTCGCTTACAACAATAGTTTTCAGTCAAGCATTAAGATGGCACCTTACGAGGCTTTATACGGTCGTAAATGCCGTACCCCATTATTTTGGACTGAACTTAGTGAAAGTAAGATCCTTGGGGTTGATTTGATTAAGGATGCCGAGCAGAAAGTCCGAGTAATTCGCGAAAGTTTGAAAAGAAAAGACATTGAATATCAGGTTGGAGACAAAGTATTTCTCAAAGTTTCACCCTAGAAGAAGGTGCTTAGATTTGGTCGTAAGGGCAAATTGAGTCCGAGGTTCATCGGTCCTATGAAGTATCCGAACGAGTTGGACCAGTTGCATACCGATTAATTTTGCCCCCTGAGCTCGAAAAGATTCAAAACATTTTTCATGTCTCGATGCTTCGACGATATAGGTCCGATCCATCGCACGTAATTACTCCATCGGAGATCGAGATTCAATCTAATTTGAGTTACGAAGAAGAACCAATTCGTATTTTAGCACGTGAAGTAAAAGAACTATGAAATAGGAAAATCTCATTAGTAAAGGTACTGTGGCATAAACACGGAGTCGAAGAAGCCACTTGGGAACTTGAGGACACTATGAAGGATCGATATCCTAAATTGTTCACTGGTAAGATTTTCGGGGATGAAAATTTCTTATGTGGGGGAGAGTTGTGACAGTCTAAATTAGACCTTAGTTGGAATGTAGTTTCGGGGCCATAAGACCGAGTCCCAAGAATTTATTTAAATTTAGTTGCATGTCCTCTATGTGTATTAGTGCATGTGTGAAAATTTTATGATTTAATTTAGACTTATGAATGTGAATTTCGTGTGATTGACTTAGTTGAGAACTTAAGAAAATATGATAGGGGAATGTGTAAGGACCAAATAATAACAAAATGAGGGATATTGGGTTTGCATGTCAAATTGCCAAAAAAACCCAAGTAGTGGCCGGCCATGCCATGATGCCCATCCCTTAGGTTGAATTTCAATGTAATTATTTATTAGTTAACAATTAAAATAAATAAAAGAAAGGAATTAAAAAGGAAAAGATGAACAAAATGAGGAGGGAAGAAGGAGTGTTCATGTTTTCTTTCTTTTGCAATTGCCGTAACTAGAGGAAGAGGAAGAAGGAAGATTCGGCCAAGGTGGTCCTCTAGATTAAGGTATGTTCAAGGTTATTTTTGGAAGTATATACAACCTTTGGGTGATGAGTCTAAATTCTTTGGAAGTATATACAACCTTTGGGTGATGAGTCTAAATTCTATCTATCTCATGGTTGGATTTGGGGTTGTTGGAGAGTTAGGATTCGATTAAGGAGCTTAAAAATTTTAGTTGATACCTTGATGCTATTAGCATGCTAGTTATATGGATGTGTTAAGTTGCTTGTTATGTTAGCATGAAAGTTGAAATTGTTAAGCTATTTTGTTGGAGGTGCCAAATTTAGGACTAAGAAGAGAATGAGTATTCGGCTAACATAGTGGAAAGGTGGGTGTTGCCGATTGTTAGATTTAGACTATGGGAGTGGCTATAATGGGCATTAAGATGTGGAACTTAAGAAATGTAGTTATATGTGGATTTACATGATGTTACAAATAGATGTGAAAATATACTAGATTAGGAAAATTCGATCAAGTGTTCATGAGATGAAATTAGGTGTTTAAATGATGTTATAGTTGACATTGTACATATATACATACATTCGGCCATCTAATTGAGTATGAAGGTGGTGTTAAATCTAATTGTGATGCCCATTCGGAATTATATATACATATATATATACATAAGTATGCCCATTCGTGATGTTACCTTTAATTATGTGTATAATCGACTAAATGGGTAATTAGTGAGGATGGTTGCCGAATATACAAACATACATATGCATGTGTAATTGAATTATGAATGTTTAGCAAGATGGTTAAACTAGTTGATTTATTGATTAAGCTCAAGGAGTTAAAGGAGGAGAATCAAGCAAAGGCAAGGAAAAGATCATCGAGTAGCCGAGTTGGAACCGTCTTACCCAACACAAGGTAAGTCATTAAGCATATATTTGGTATTGATTTAAATAGTCATAATGTCTATGTAATTATGTCGAATGAAATGATAAATATATATATACACGTATGCATGGGGTGATGAAAGTATTGAATGAAAAAGAAAAGAGGTGAGGTGTATTGAGATGTAGATTTCGGCACTAAATGTGCGGGTATAAACAATTATGATCATGAGATTGGCACTAAATGTGCGGGTTTAAATTGCATAGCACTAAGTGTGCAAGTTTGATTGTATAGCACTAAGTGTGCGAGTTTGATTATGTAAGCACTAAGTATGTGAGTTTGATTATATAACACTAAGTGTGCGGACTTACTATATGTTTTTGAAGCACTATTGACACTAAGTGTGGGACCTTATTGAGTTGGTCACGGACATCGGACAAGTAAGTGTCTTGAGTTCGTGGCTAATAGACGTTATGTTTATATTTGGAATTCTTGCTTGATAAGTTTTGAACCTATGTGATAATTATACTTGAAGTGACGTACATGAGATTCATCGTGGAATAGAGGGAATGTTATTTAGTTGCATGAATGTAACGAGAATGAAAGCATCCATGGAAAATGCCTCAAATACCATGTTGAGTAGCATATGAAAAATTGATGTAGTACTTTGTATGATATTGAGCCGAAAGGTCTAAGGAACCATGGCATAGTTGGTATGGGTGGAGAGAATTAACCCCTTTTCACTTGTTTTCTCATGTGATAATTTATTAATGGATGATTATGTAATGCTTATGACTTACTGAGTTATATACTCACTCGGTGTTTGCTTGTCACCTACTTTAGGTTTCTTGGACTCGTCTTTTTGCGTGCTTGGGACCGTCATCGAAGTCATCACACCAGCTAGCAAGTTTTGGTACTTTCTTCTTAGTCGGTCTAGGAGAACATTTGGACATGTATAGGCTATTATGTTGTGTTTGAACTTTGGTATGTAAACTTTCAGCCATGCGAAAATGGCATAAATGTTAATTTGGACTTTGGGTCCTATGATATTTAGTTATAAATCATAGTAAATGGGTTTTATAATGTGGTCATGACTGATATTGGGCCAATTCGGTTTTGGTTGAATAATAGTTGAGGCCTATTCGATTTTTATTCCATATGTCATGGTTGATTATTTTTGGTGCTAAAAATCATGATATGGCAATACTGTAGTAGGGAGATGTTTGACACTGATTAGCCTTTGGCATGGCTAGTCATGATCATAATTGGTGATAGGTATGATGAATCACTCGTTAGACCAAGGAAAATCACGAAATAGGCATAGTCTGCTTTAGTAACAGATGCTGACAGCAGCAGTGTTGTGAGATTGAAAAATCACTAAAAATAGTAGAAATGGAATTAAATAATGAATAAATTAGGAAATCGAAGCTTGATGAGTCTATTTTCATATGGAAGAAACGAACCAACCATATGAACTTTATGTTAGGAGATAATTAAATTCTTGTGAAACAGTACCAGAGCGATTTCTGGATCCCCTGTTATGACTTAGAAAATTCACCGGAAATTTTATCGAGATAATTAGAGGTTGTGCCTTATATGTAAAGATTCTTTGTTGAGTCTAGTTCCATTAGAGACAAACGGCATAAGTATTGAAGCTCTGTAAAGGAAGATATCTAAGTCGTAATGCACAATGGTCAGAGTAGTCAAACCCAGGAATAGGGACGACTTTAAGTAATAAACTGTACCAATTGGCCCAACCAAAAATTCTAAAAAAATTCTACCATATAGATATATGAGTCTAGTTCCAGGGAAAATTTACAGAACTGGATTTCGAGTTTCATAACTCATGATATGATTTTTAAAGTGACTAGTACGCAGATTGGCAGCTTGTCTGGGAAATTTTTAATAAGTGGTTTGAAGTCTGTTAACACCTCGTGTTCGACTCCGGCGACGGTCTCGGCTTCGGGGTGTTACAAGTACAGTCTAGGCCTTAGCCTTTAACAGTAGCGATGTGAGCCTAAGCCCAATACAGTATCTGTATAGATGCGTAATGCAACCCATCCTATAGCAGCCAGCACAACACCCGTACCAACCAACACACCTGTGGGGATATCAATGGACCCACCCAACCAGCACACCAATATCGCAGCAAAGCTTCCAGTAATAATAATAACACAGCATAGCTGCCAGCAATAGTAAGTGTGGTAAACCACCAGTAATAATCATCGTGACATAGTCACCAGTACAGTACTTCCTCCGTATCATATACCCAACCCCATGCAGTATGTCATGTCATAATTATTAAGTGTATGCAGCATGCTGTAATCACAACCAGTCACATAAATATCCACAGACATCAGATAACCTATTGCTAGGACATAATAATCATCTTGTCAGCTAGGGGTAAAATCATAATTTTTACCCCTCAGGAGTATTTCGGTCATTTAATCAATTTTAGGGTCCCGACACAGTTAACGACCTCTTGGAGGGTCTACCATCATCACGAATAACTCAAATAATCCATATGGCCAATTAGTGACAATGGGCCCAAGGCCTATTACCCGACCCAAGTGCGTCCACACGCTCGTGTGGCCCATCTAGTCCCTTCTCGGTCGCAACTTTGCGATTTCACAACCCAAGCCATAGTCTGGCGCTTACCGCACATATTATCTGGGTGGGCCCACAAGCCCATCAGGCCCACACAGCTCATCTCGGTCCTACGAGGCCTAACAGTAATCCAAGCCCACCAGTTTCCCATGGTGACCTCTTCGATTGCCACCCATAATGTATGGCTTGATTCTCCCATGAGCTTTCGCATGCTAGAGAAACCTCACATGCCATAGTTTCGACTTTTGATTGATACTAAAGAGGGTGTGGTTACACACCTATTTACGAAACCGCCCAAGTTCCTGAACTATCCGACCTTGTCTCAAGATATGCGATCTATAACACTTAGACCACCGATTGAAAATGATCGAACAACTCCTACCGATTTACTGCATTAATAGCATATTTTATTAGCAATAGGTATAAAATCCAAGGCTTGACACCTATAGTCCGAATAAATCCCAAACTAAAGTTAGAAAGATTTGATATCCGAGCGCAACTGACAAATTGGTCTTCTTACCTTAGTGATTAGATCGAACGCCAAAGAGGGATTTGAACACCTTTGAGTGCTGAAGGATCCCTTTATCTCTTCAAGAGTTAGAATCTAGAGATCCCAAACATACAAAAGGAGTAGAGAATTAGCATCCATTACCGAACATTCCACTTGAGAAGGAACGAAAGAATAAAAGGCACAATAAAGAACACTTACTCCAAAACCAAATGATAGGTAAGACAAGATGCTGGAGCGACGGATGCTTGTTAGAACTTGATGCTCAAAAGAAGTGAGTGCACAGGAACAAGAGGCACAATAGTCGGCCTAGGAGGGGAAAACAAGAAGAAGAAGTAAATGAACAGAGAATAGAGCAAGAGTGGTTCAGCTAAAGAAAACCAAAAAGGGAAAATGATGAGAGGAAGAAGATCAAGTCGACTAATGGTAAAGGAGTATGAGAAAAGAATCGAGGGAAATGAGAGAATCGACCACCGCAGAAAAACAAGAGAAGTAGTGCTTCACTAAACGGAATAAGACCAAAAGAGAAAATATGTGACACCCCAAACCCGGCCCAAACGTTATGACCGAACCCGGCGTGTCACATTGAAGCGTTACTAGAAAAGTCGTGTTTTATCTAAAGTCTTTCTTAATGTTTAAAGAATATCTTCGTTATAGATTAAAGTGAATGGAAGCTGTGCACCAGGTAGGATGCCAGAAAAGAGGAGGTGAGTCAATGAGACTGCTTAAGTACCCAGCTCTCCACGGATCCAATCCTAGACATGCACACAACCATTGCCACACTTTAACTGAATGATTGTTCATGGAAAACCAATTCGTTTAAAACCATTTGAAAAGGTTATTAATTTTGAAAATGTTTTCGTTGCGGAAGCTTGGCTTTCTTATCGTGATATTTTGAAATCAAGTAACCTTTTTAAAATGCGCCCTAGAGCTATTCAATTTCAGCCAATTAAAACAATATCATATCTAAGCTAACAAAACATACTAAAAACAATTAACAATAATTAAAGCGGCCTTATTACAAATTAAAACCCAAAAACATAAAGAAAATAATCTAGAATAAAAGTGAAGGCATAAACACTTATTTTAAATAGTCCACATGGCCATTCTGAATCCCTCCAGCTCCAAGTCCACCGATCTAAGGCTCACCTGCAAATATAGGAAAAAGGGGGTGAGTTTGGAAAACTCAGTGTGTAAAGTATCCCAACCATAGCCCAAATTAGTTCAAGCTTTACTGGGCCTAAGCCCTATTCAGAAATCAGAGTTAACTGGGCCTTAGCCCATATCAATATTAATCTGGGCCATAGCCCCTTACAATATCAGAGTATACTGGGCCTAGCCCGTATCAATATCAATATGAGCCGTAGCCCTATAACAAGTCAAGATATATTGGGCCTTGCCCATATCAACACAGTTGGCCAATAACAAAACAATCTCATATGATTAATACACGATAACCCCATCCAACCCTGCACTTGCCTCCGTCCATCCCTACACTTCCTGTGGGGAATAAATCACCCACGTCATCCCTACACTTACAGTGTTAGCACCGGTTGCAGCACTAACTATAATCCGCAGCAAAGCTACTTATATCAGAATATGTGGCACAACCACCAGAACAGGTTCTTCCTCCATAACCAAACCCAACCCCATGCAGTATGACATGTATGCAGAATATATATAATTAACAAGGCATGCTTCAGAAAGACAGTCAGATTATAGCGTAAGAACAGTTATTTACCCCCGAGAGGCGTAATCGTAAACTTACCCCTTTAGGGGTATTACGGTAATTCTACCTTACAGAGGTATTTCAGTAATTTTATCAGTATTTTTAAGGTTTCATGCTTGTTACAGTTATTAACATATTAACAGAAACACTTACCGAACATTTTTACTGAATTGGGCCCGTTGGCCTATTAACCCGATTTCGGCCCATTAAGCCCAAATATACCGAAGTGCACAAAATTGCGGACTCTACAATCTTACCATTGAAGTTACCAAAATTATCAATATAAACAATCCCACGAGTGTTCGTACGCTCGCAAGTTCTCGAAATGCCGACTTTTCGACATTTCGGCTTTTGCCGATCTAGTTTATTAGTGGGTGTCGTTTATACACCTGATCTGTAACGATACGTTGGCAAGATCCACACACTAGTTGCCTTTGTCGTAAATACTGATTAAGTCTAGATCCATTTGTTTCGATGTCCTCGCTTCCCACTGCTCTTTGATCGACAGCCTTTATTCCACCTTTCTCATAATGGAACGATAAATAAACCCAATAAACCCTTTAGTCCAAAATGATAGCCTCCCTAAGTGATTAGGTATTTCTCAGCTTTTTTCCAGAACCACAAGATACGAATGGAAAGAGGGTTACGAATACTTACCATGAGATCTATTCGATGAAGAACGTTTCCAATACATTCCTACCCATAACACGAGCAAAGGATGAGTCCAAGAGGTCTAAAGGTGTTCGGCTTCCAACCTCTTAAAGTATGGTGACCTCGGTTTCTCAACAAATAAGGGAGGAAGAAAAATAGAAGTTCGATGATGAGAGGGAGCAGATGTCGACAAGGCTAACACAGTTGGGGGATTCGGCTTTAACGAAAAGACGAGTAAAGGTAAAAGAGATCGGCACAAGGGGAAAAAAATTACGGTTTCGGCTTTTGTGAGTTATCGGCTAAGGTGATTGAATGGGAGAGGTTTTTCCTTTATGATTGGTGAAGCAAATAAAATGGGAAGATGATGATAAAAGAAGGGGGAGGAATGGGTTAATGGCGCCGACTTGAAGAACTAAGAGAGCAAGAGAATTAAAGAAGAGAAAAATGAATCATAAAGGCCAAAAATAAACGTCACTTATTTGTTATGGCCGAATGAGTGCATTTCGGCATAAAAATTCTTCCTAATTTCCAATTCCATGAATTGCTCCTAAATTTCAGACAGCACGAATTTAAATCCCATCCAAATTCCTTGCACCATCAGCAGCACTCCACCGCTTGACGGACTCAAGCCACTACTAGGAGAGTTTTGGTGAAACTCTAACTCTCCCCCACGTGAGCAGCAAAATTGGTCACCCATTGCACGTATAGTAGCTCGAAATCGAGACCTCCAGGCACCCACATATGCTGCTTTCCACTACACTTAAGCTCCTCTCATGATATAATCTACTCACAATTAATTTTAAGACTTATCTGCTACATCCCGGTTCGTTTAAAAATAAAACAAAAACATCGCTACTTACCAGACTCGAACCCTACCCTTCAGCTACACCACCCGTACCTTACCACCACTCCTCTTGCTCAATTGTGTCATCTTTCCTCCCGAGGTAATTATAAGGCCTCCTTGCGACAATCTTGGTTGTTAAAAAAAATCAACATTTGCGCACACTGGAATTAAACCCCAGCTTCCCTTCCTGCTGCCTAGCGTACCTAACCACTGGACCAGGTGTTCTTTATGCCCAGCTACTGCCCAACTTATTTTTAAGGCCTTATGCCCAGATTTCCTTAAGAGGCAAAATTTAAGAATTTTGCTAAAGCTATGGGCCGAGCCCTGGACTTTTTCCTACACCATAAACCCTTCGTAATTTATTTAATTACTAAACTAAACATACTAAATAATAATAATAATAATCAAAACATCCAATTTATTCGGGCCGTCTTCTACCCAAACCAGACTGAAGGCCCATTACTTTTAGGCCCAAAAATCAGGGCATTACAGAATACTTGTTTGACTAACACAAAAATATAGTAACCGAGAGAAGAGAAGAAGAAAAATATGCAACGAAAGAACCTCGAAACAGTAGAGTACCGAAATTGAAAATAGGAGAATTCGACTACTTCCACACTACACAAAAATGTCCCAACCTTTCCCCCAACTGAAACAAGGGAACCTTAGTGTTCCATTCGGCCACAACCTCCAACCAACACCGCATCCCTTGATTTTCTCCACAATTCTCTCCCCTATCTCTCCACAACCACACCAACCTCCCATTCAAATTCAAACCAAATTCCCCTTTTTACCAAGTCTCCAACCACTTCTGTAGAGTTGAGTCAAACTCCACCTCTTGCGTCAACAAAACATAAAATAAAGCACCCCTTGCGTTACCTGGGATTCGAGCCATGCCCATTCGAATGCTCCACACGCTACTTACCATTAAGCCACAAGGCCTTCTGTGTCACCAATCAACCATGAATATTTATAAAGTCTAAGTGCCAATGTTTAGGTTCTTTTAAGAGCAAAAAAAAAATGCTGCAAAAGCCGAAACTAGAACCCAGGACTACTCAGACACCCTCAAACACGCTTATATCAAGTAACCATTCAAGCAAATATGGAATATATGCTAAGACAAGCAAAATTACAGACCCCATATTTTTGGGGCGTTACATTGTGGACTGCCATATTTATATATACCGATTACATATCCAACGATGTTAAGTTGACTACCAAGTCCCGTTTGAACTTTAAGAATTTGTAGGATACAAATGACATGTCATTAGGGTTTACATGATTTTGGTACTGTCTTGAATGTCTTACCGAACCTTTAAAATATCGAGGGATACTCGGGTGATATACATTACGTATAAATTAGTAATCCATCAATTCATTATTATTTTCCCACTCTTTCGAGCTGTGAACAGTAAGCTCCTCCTGAGTTGATGGACAGTAAACTCTATTGAGCTGAAACGGTAAGCTCTGATGAGCTAAGAACAGTAAGCTCTTATGAGCTTAAACGGTAAGCTCCAACGAGCTAAAAACAGTAAGCTCTTATGAGTTGATATATTGGTAAGCTCATTTGAGTTTCGGTGAGTCTGCAACACATGCAAGATCTCGACCAAAACGGTAACCCTAGTGACATGCCACTCGTATCCTACGAATTCATACAGTTCAAACGGGGCTTCAGTAACAATTAAACTATATCGATAAGGCATTCACATTCCAAGTATATCAACTACTCAATTATACACATTCATTAAAATTATTTCAAGTATTTAAAAGTTCAATTCTAATTATATGACCTTACCTCGAGTTACTCGGATAGGAAATATCGGTTAATCGTCAACTTTTCCTTTTCCCGTTCTAAACCCGATCTCGGCTTATCTTGATCTATATAATAACAATTTCAATAAATTCAATATTAAATCTATTCAATTAAGCCTATAATTCATATTTTGGCAAATTTGCACATTTTCCTTTAAACTTCCACCCTTTTACAATTTAGTCATTATCACTTAATATTGCAAAATCATGCAATTTAGTACCACCCAAGCTTAGCCAAATTTCAATAGAGTCTCTAGCAGCCCATATCTTTTATTTATTCATACCTTTACCCACAAAATTTTACATTTTCAGAAATGAACTTACAATTGAAGGTCCAAGTGACCAAACTCTAAAACAAATAAATAGCTTTCTTCTTCCTTGACATTCGGCTCAAAAGATGAATGACGAAAGAAATTTGGTTTTGTTTTATTAATATTAACATTAATTACTAATTTACCTTTATAACATTTAAAAATATTATAAATTACACCAATTGCCATGCTATTAGCATCCACTAACCCATAAATGGTCTATTTACCACTTAGGGACTTTTACTTTAATGTTCTATAGCTATTTAACACTTTTAGCTAATAGAACACAAGTTTTACGCTTTACGTGATTTAGTCCTTTTTACTGAATTAAGCATTCAAACAGTAAAATTTCTTTACGAAACTTTCACATAATAATTCTATCATGCTGTAAACTTTAATAAAATAATAAAATAAATATATTGACATCAGATTTGTGGTCCCAAAATTGCTATTCTTATTTGACTAAAAAACGGGCTGTTACAATCCCAAGAGAGATTGTGGAAAGCAATATTCAAGTTCTAACGTCAATAGCGAGCGTTGGTAATGCTAGGTCTAATAGACCTTAATGTCAACACTTGGTAGATGACATCCCAGTGAATGCAGAATGAATAACTGGCTTGATTTAAATGTGGCTTCCCAGATCACTTCATTCAAGATTGCCCTAAAATGGTTGACAAAAATAATATTCAGAATGCAAGACCGAGCAACATTACCACTAGAGGGAGGCTACCGAGAAATACTGAAATGGGAACAGTATCAAAGGTGTAACGAAAGACTATTGAATTGAAATGTCAAAATAATGAAATTCTTTGAGTTGAACCAAATGAGTCAGGCGAGTTGTCTATTGTGATTTTATCGATGTCGGATCAGAGATATGTAAGAAAAGGTTGTGAAGCATTTCTTACGTATGTACTGAATATGAAAGTGTTAGAATTGAAGATTGAGGCTGTGCCGGTAGTTTGTGAATATCCAGATGTGTTCACAGAAGAGTTGTCTGGATTAGCCCCGATCAGAGAGGCGGAATTTGCTATTGATTTGTTACCGGAACTTCACTGATATCGATAGCTTCGTATAGCATGGTGATCTCGTGATTTCATGATAGGTTTAAATATTTATAATTAATTATTCTTGAAACTAACTATTATCGCGATGTAGGCAAGTGTACCTATCGAATAGTAGTATATTTTAGCAAGACCGGATTGTCGAACCCAAGGGAACTAAAAGTACTAGTAATGACTTTCTTTTATTATCTAGCCTAAGAATAAAGAGGTTTTTGTTTTAACTAACTAATTATCTAAACTAAGAATTCACAGAGAATGGAATTGGGGAATTGCTTTTGGGAAAATCGATTGAATTAAGACAATACCTAAGGAAAAATCCACCTAGACTGTACTTGTTATTCTGGCTCTGAATCGAACGATTTATTCATTTAACTTGTTCCGTAGAGATCCCTCAGTTATGTTATTATCCCTATTCAAGACTAATAACGTCTAATCCCTAGATTGAATAATTGAGACCTTTCTCTAATTAACACCCTAGGGTTGCATTAACTAGATCTATGGATCCCTTTATTAGGTTTCACCCTAATCCGGAAAAATCTTGTCACCCTATGTCTAGGCGCACAAATAACTCCGCTTAATTATGACAAATGTACTCTTAGACAAGGTCTATTCCTCCTCTGAATAAGAGCTTATCTTGAATCAGTATCTTGGGATATAAAAACAAGAATAAAGAACACATAATTACGAACAAGTTAAATATTTATCATACAATTCAGAAAATAATAACAAGATTCATCTTAGGTTTCATTCCCCTTAGGTATTTAACGGTTTTAGTTCATAACTAAATAAGAAAACATCTCAGAATAATAAAGAATACAAAACATAAAAAAACCCAAAACTCCTGAAGGGGAAATTGAGGAGAGATCTTCAGTCTTGATGGTGAATCTGACTTCTGAGATGGATCAATCGGCTTCCTTGGAGTAATTCCTTACTCACTATTCTGTGCCTCCCTTTTCTTCCTCCTCTAGGGTGTATTTATAGGCTTTGGAATGCCTAAGAGCCCTCAAAATTAGCCTTTTCTGAATTGGACTCAACTTGGGCTCGGCAGGGATACGCCTATGTGTGATTACTTCAGGCCGTGCTCGAGCCTGCCAAATTGACACACCGTGTGGTCTGCCCGTGTGAGGAGGTCCAGGCCGTGTTGATTTCGTAATTTGGCCTATTTTCTTCGATTTTGGCCCGTTTCTCGTTCCTTTCGCTCTCCGATGCTCTCCTAAGAATAAAACATGAAATTAAAGCATTAGGAGCATTGAATTCACCAAATTCTAATAGGAAATCATCTATAAAATGCATTAAACATGGGGTAAAAATATGTATAAATTACGGTTTATCAAATACCCCCACACTTATGTATTTTCTTGTCCTCGAGCAAAACTCTCAACTCATAATCAAAATAAATTCTTCTCAACTTATAATTTCTATTGATAATATCTCAAAATAATCTATAGGTAATCATACATTGAGAATCCAACTAAAAGAACAAAAAAGTTTCAAACATTCCAAGTTGAGTATTTAATCATGCAAGCATAGGTGTCTCCCCTCATCTAAGTAATTAACTTTGATTCAGAATATCACAGAGTTTCACATCCTCAGTAACGATTCGCTCAAATCACTCGAGGTGTTTAAGGACAATAAATGAAGCACTAAATAGTCAATAATGAAAAGTCATTACCATAGGCTTGCATGAAAATCAAATCTCCACCACTATAATTTAAGATGATACATCAATCAAAAGGTCTTTAGAGGGTTGTATTGAGGCTTGGTTAGGGGGTGTGGTCACAAGCTAGAAGAAAGGGTTAGAATCGAGATTGAGTTGAAAAATTACTTAACTAGAAAAATAGCTAGTCATTAATTGCGTACAACAGAGCTTTTCTCAAAATATGGAATTTAACTTCTTTAGCTCAGAAAATTACTACTATTAGGATGTATACATTTTTTTTAAGAACAAGTTAAATACAAAGTAGAATAAAACTTAGCTAAGCAACTATTTAAATTCCAATCTCGACAAAAAATAGGGATCAAACTAATTTAGGAGATTTCAACAATAATGGGTTAAGGGTTAATATTAAGGGTAATACAAGAAATGGGTTGTTAGGCTCAAGGGGGTTGACTATGGGTTAATCGTGGAGGTAGGCTTTTCATGGCATGAGTGGGCTAATCCTAAGTGCCTTTCTCATTTTTACATAACAAATCAGATGGTGTGGTCTTGACATGCATAATCAAGCAAGTTCTAGAATAACAGTTCAATATTGACGCAGTCAAAGCAATATAAAAGTGAAATGAAAGAATTAATAGATGCTCAAAAGGCTTAAGAATCTCACAAAAATTATGGCTTTTTGATGTTTAAAACTTGTGAATTCTATCTCTAAGTAATACCTAAACTTTGAGGAAACAACCTAAGATTTTAAATTCTTAAAAATCAACTTATTATGCTTGATTCTCTAATGTCTTAAAGTTTAAACAATCAATGCATAAATGCCTATGTTTTAATTCAAGATATATCAATCAAAATCATAAATCAATCAAAATTTATCCTAAATATGATATGAGAGCTTTTCAAGAGAACGCTTTTCAAGAGAACAAGGCAGTCATTCAGGGATTTCTCTGATAATGAAATAAATACCCCCACACTTAAGATGTACATTGCGCTCAATGTACAAAGATAGATATAAGAATATAAAAAATAAGATAGGGAGAGAAGTAAAACTTCCTGAGTTAAAAATGGATGAAATTCCTGGATTAGCGAAAGCGAGTTGTTGGAAATAAAGCTGGAGGAAAAACATGATTCTGAAGAACAGAAGGAGAATTAGGGGAATAATTTGGTAGTAATCATAAAGATAAGCCGTGTTTAAAAACAAAAAAAATCTTTAAAAATTAATTAAAGAAAAATAAAAGAAGATAGATAATTTAATTTTTCAAGTGGTACGGCCAGTTCACACACCCATGTGGATCGTGTCCAACCCGTATTTGTCGCGAAGTGAGATATTGTTACATGGCCTTCGGGCACGCCCATGTGTCTAGGCCATGTGGCTATATGATCGTGTTACATCACCGTGTGTGATGTAATTCGCTTCTTCCACGGCCGTGTAGCTTTGTACACGCCTGTGTTATTTTGACAGTGTTGTCCATAGGTGCTAGACACGGGCATGTTGCATGCCCGTGTTCATTTGGCAGATTTGAACACGGGCAGGTCACACGCCCGTGGCCACTTATCGCATCCCGTGTTGGGAAAGATAATTTTTACCCTATTTTCTCACGGATGTATCGCACGACTATGTTTTTGTCCGTGTTAGGCACACAGCCTTAAGCACGACCGTGTGGTTGGTTGTGTGGAGTTGGGAACCTGTGCTTCCAAGACTCTGATAGTGACCTGGATGTTGAACAATTGAAATTTAAATGATTTAAAACTGTTAGTACTTGGGTTGTCTCCCGAGAAGCGCTTGTTTATAGTCTAAGCTCGACTGTTACCTTATTGGTCTATTTAGGGCGGTTTGTGGAGTCGTAACTCCTCTCCATCGTCTTTAAAATTCTCACCATTATAAAGTTGTTTTCGTTGCTTTAAACGAGTGTCATGGCGCCGCTTTGTTGCTTCCTTGTATAGGCGTGAGTTTTTGTATGCATTGGCTCGCCACTCATCAAGTTCGTTCAGCTGCATCAACCTATTTTTTCCAGCAAGTTCGGGGTCAAGGTTTAGAAATTTAATAGCCTAAAAAGCTTTATGCTCTAGTTCGAATGGTAGATGACAACTTTTTCCGTAAACAAGTCTGTACGGTGATGTCCCTATTGGGGTCTTACAAGCAATTCTGTAAGCCCATAAGACATCATCTACTTTCATTGCCCAATCTTTTCTGTTTGATTCTACTATTTTTTCAAGGATTCGTTTGATTTCTCGGTTTGCCACTTCAACTTGTCCATTAGTTTGAGGATGGTATGGGGTGGCTGTTCTATGATGAACTCCGTATTTCTTAAGAGTTTTTTTCAAATTGGGTATTACAAAAATGAGTGCCCCTGTCACTGATAATTGCTCTAGGTGTTACGAATCTCGAGAAGAGTTTCTTAAGGAAATGTACTATCATTCTAGCACCATTAGCAGGTAGAGCTTGGGCTTCCACCCATTTGGACATATAATCAACTGCTACTAAGATGTATTTATTCCCAAATGAACTGGGGAATGGGCCCATGAAATCAATACCCCAAACGTCAAATATTTCGCATGAAAGCATATAGTTTTGAGGTATTTCATCATGTTTAGCTATGTTACCTATCCGTTGGCATTTGTCACATGAAGTAACGTACCTGTTAGCATCTTTGAATAATGAGGGCCAGTAAAAACTTGATTCAAGTATTTTATGTGTGGTCTTAGTTCCACTATAGTGTCCTCCAGTTAGCCTTGAGTGGCAATGTTCCAGTATTTTTGATGTTTCTAATCTTGTAACTCATCTTTTAATGACTTGATCTGCACATCTATGAAAAAGAAAGGGGTCGTCCCAAAAGTAGCTTTTCACATCATTAAAGAATCGCTTTTTTTTCTAGTGTGTTAACCCTTTTGGGATAATGTTAGCGGCTAAAAAATTCGCGATGTCTGTAAACCAAGGTACCTCGGAGTCAGATATAGTGAAAAATTATTCTTCAGGAAATGAATCATTTATTTCAACTTCATCTAGTTCTTTGGTATTGGAGTTCTCAAGCCTGGACAGATGATCAGCCGCGAGATTTTCAACTCCTTTATTATCCTGAATTTCCAAGTCAAATTCCTGCAATAGGAGAATCCATGGAATAAGTCGAGGTTTTGCATCAGTTTTAGTTTAAAGATAGCGAAGGGCGGAATGGTTAGTGTAAACAACAACTTTAGACAATATTAGATATGATCAAAATTTATCAAATGCAAAAACCACATCTAGCAATTCTTTTTCCGTAGTAGTATAATTCTCTTGTGCAGCTGTCAAAGTTTTGCTAGCATAATAGATAGGTTGAAAATGCTTGTCTCTTCGCTGTCCCAATACTGCACTACTGCAAAGTCACTCGCATCACACATTAATTCAAATGGTAAGTTCCAATCAGGTGCAATTATGATTGGAGCATTAATTAACTTATCCTTTAAAGTATTAAATGCTTCTAAACATTCCTGATTGAAATTAAACCGTATATCTTTTTCTAGCAATTTAGTCAAAGGCTTAGCTATTTTAGAAAAATCCTTAATAAATCTTCTATAAAAACCAGCATGTCCTAAAAAGCTTGTAATAGCCTTAACTAAACTAGGAGGGGGTAATTTTATGATTGTTTCTATTTCAGATTTGTCCACTTCAATCCCTTTACTGGAAATTTTATGCCCTAATACAATACCTTCTTGAACCATGAAGTGACATTTCTCCTAGTTAAGGACAAGGTTTGTTTCCTCACATCTTATTAAAACTCGTTTTAAAATTTTAAGGCAAAGATGGAAAGAGTTACTGAATACTGAGAAGTCATCCACAAATACTTCCATGATATCTTCCATGAGTTCGTCAAAGATGGCCATCATATAGCGTTGAAAAGTGGCAGAAGCATTACATAATCCAAAAGGCATTCTACGATAAGCAAACGTACCATATGGGCATGTGAATGTTGTTTTTTCTTGATCTTCAAGAGCTATTGGGATCTGGAAGTAACCAAAAAGTCTGTCTAGAAAGCAGTAGTACGTATGCTCGGATAATCTTTCCAACATTTGGTCAATGAATGGCAAGGGGAAATGATCTTTTCTTGTGGCATCATTCAGTTTCCTGTAGTCAATACAAACTCTCCATCCTGTGATTGTCCTTGTTGGGATTAATTCATTCTTCTCGTTGGTCACAACCATCATGCCTCATTTCTTAGGGACAACCTGCACTGGACTTACCCAAGAACTGTCAGAAATAGGATAAATAATTCCAGCATCTTGAAGTTTAATTACCTCGGCTTTAACAACTTTCTTCATGTTGGGGTTCAGTCGTCTTTGAGCTTGCACACACGGTTTGTATTCATCTTCCATCAAAATTTTGTGGGTGCAAAAAGAAGGGTTGATTCCTTTAATGTCAGAAATTTTCCAAGCTATGGCCTTTTTATGTTCTTTTAATACTTGGATTAATTCCTCTTTCTCCTTAGGTTGCAAGATAGAAGAAATAATAACTGGTAATGTAGAATTATTTCCAAGGAATGTGTATTCCAAGTGGTTTGGTAATTGTTTAAGTTCTAGTTTGGTAGGCTCCTCAATAGAGGGTTTTTGCTTAAGTTCATCGTTTATCTTAATGCCCTCATATTCTACTTGTCTTGAAGAATGCTCATTAGGTTCATCATCTGTCTCCTCTTCTTGAGCTGTATACAGTTTCGTCGTCTCTTTCTGTACAATTTCTTGAAAAGAGTTTTGAGTAGTATGATCAATAGAGTCAATAAAATAATATGAATCATCCTGTTCCCTAGAGAACCTCATAGCATCATAAATTTTAAGGATAATCTCCTCGTCACCTACTCTACGTACCAATTTACCATTACCTATATTGATTACAGCCCTAGCAGTGGCTAAAAATAGGCGCCCTAAAATTAAGGGTACTTCCACATCTTTATCCATGTCAAGCACAACAAAGTCAACAGGAAATATGAATTTATCTACTTTCACAATTACGTCTTCTATAATACCCCTAGGATAATTAACAGATCTATCGACTAATTGAACACTCATCCTAGTAGGTTTAGGTTCCCCAAGACCAAGTTGTTTGAACATTTTGTATGGCATCAAATTAAAGCTAGCGCCTAAATCAGCTAGTGCTTTCTCAATATTCAGACTACCAATTAAGCAAGTGATAGTAAAACTTCCTGGATCTTTCAATTTGGTTGGCAGCTTGTTTTGGAGTATGGCTGAGCACTCCTCGTTGAGTTCTACTGTAGATAAGTCATCGAACTTCCTTTTATTTGCTAGAAGCTCCTTCAAAAATTTTGCATATGTAGGCATCTACGATATGGCTTCAACTAAAGGTAAGTTGATATGCAATTGCTTAAAAAGTTCAAGAAACTTACCGAATTGCGCATCAATGTGATCTTTTTTCAATTTTGCTGGGTATGGAACTGGTGGTTTATATTCCTTCGGCACTGGTTTGACACTATTTTCGGGTTTTTCTTCCCCCCTTTTACTTACCATGAATTTTTGTGTTAGCTTCTTTTCAGATTCCACTAACACTTTCCCACTCCTTAGTGTAACTGCTTTTAGATGCTCTTTTTATTTGGTGTTACTAGGTAAACGTCCTAGTGGTCTTTCCAAAATCAGTTTGGACAACTGGTCTATTTGAGTTTCGAGCCCTTGGATCAATGCTTGTTGATTTTTAAGTGCTGTCTCGGTGTTTTGAAAATGAGTTTCTGACACTGATATAAACTTTGAGATCATCTCTTCAAGGTTCGGCTTCTTCTCCTGTTGGTAGGGTGGTTGTTGGTAGCCTAGAGGTGGTTGTTGTATTTGATTTCCTTGACTGCCCCACGAGAAATTGGGATGGTTTCTCCAACCTGCATTGTAAGTAGTACTATATGGATTATTTTGAGGTTGAGGATTATTACCCATATAATTTAATTGCCCGTTATCCATGCTGTGGCCATAAGGTTGGTATTCCGAATGGCTTGTTCCACCTCCACTTGCTTCGCACTGCATTCCTGGGTGAACCTGTGAAGAACTAAGAAAACCATCAATTTTCTTATTCAAGAGTTCTACCTGATTAGAGAGCATGGTGACCGAATCGACATTATAAATGCCGGCTGTTTTCGTTGGCTTTGTCCTCATGACTTGCCACTGATAGTTATTCAGTGACATCTCCTCTATAAACTCATAAGCATCTTCAGGTGTTTTATTATTGATGGTTCCGCCAGCAGCTGTGTCAACCATTTTCCGAGTCGAAGGATTCATGGAACGTTTGAACCTAAAGCCAAAGCGGTAACCCATGATGAGGGCACCTTCTCAATAAGTCCTTGGATCTCTCCCATGCATCGTAAAGAGTTTCTAAGTACATCTGCACAAACGAAGAGATATCATTACGTAATTTGGCCGTTTTAGCCGGCGGGAAATATTTTAATAGAAATTTTCGGTCATTTGTTCCCAAGTAGTGATTGACCCTCGTGGTAATGAGTTCAACCACTGTTTAGCTTTGTTCCTCAATGAAAAAGGGAATAACCGAAGATGAATGGCATCATCAAAAACACCATTAATTTTAAATGTATCGCATAGTTCTAAGAAGTTGGCTAAATGAGCGTTGGGATCCTCATCCTGCAAACCATCAAACTGAACAAATTACTGTATCATTTGAATAGTGTTAAGTTTTAGTTCAAAAGTATTAGCTACAGCAAATCTAACTATGCTGATTCAGTTCCTGTTAAAGAAGGTTTAGCATAATCATACATAGTGCATGGAGCAAGATTTTGATTAACCGCAATTGCAGGAGGTAGCTAATTGTCTTGGTTTTCAGCCATCTCTGTGGTTGGGGTTTGAGTATCGTTCTCTTTCTCGTTCTTTGTGTATCTTAAGCTTCGCCTTATTTCTCTTTGGTTTCTGTGAACTGTGCGATCGATTTCTTTGTCAAAAAGTAGTGGTCCTGATGGGTTTCTTCTAGTCATAAACTATAAAAACTTGCCAAGAGAAGGAAAAAATAAGTAATAAAATTAAATTAAATTGCAAGAAAAATAAATGGCTAAAGTACTAAAAATTAAGTGTTCCTAATATCTTAGTTCCCCGGCAACGGCGCCAAAAACTTGATCGCGTGATTTCGTGATAGGTTTTAAATTTTTATAATTAATTGTCCTTGAAACTAACTATTATCGCGATGTAGGCAAGTGTACCTGTCGAACAATAGTATAGTTTTAGCAAGACCGGATTGTCGAACCCAAGGGAACTAAAAGTACTAGTAATGACTGTCTTTTTATTATCTAGCATAAGAATAAAGAGGATTTTTGTTTTAACTAACTAATTATCTAAACTAAGAATTCACAGAGAATGGAATCGGGGAATTGCTTTTGGGAAAATCAATTGAATTAAGACAATACCTAAGGAAAAATCCACCTAGACTGTACTTGTTATTCTGGCTCCGAATCGAACGATTTATTCATTTAACTTGTTCCGTAGAGATCCTTAAGTTATGTTATTATCCCTATTCAAGACTAATAACGTCTAATCCCTAGATTGAATTATTGAAACCTTTCTCTAATTAACACCCTAGGGTTGCATTAACTCGATCTATGGATCCCCTTATTAGGTTTCACCCTATTCCGGCAAAATCTTGTCACCCTATGTAGGCGCGCAAACAACTCCACTTAATTATGACAAATATACTCTTAGACAGGGTCTATTCCTCCTCTGAATAACAGTTTATCTTGAATCAGTATCCTGGAATATCAAAACAAGAATTAAGAACACATAATTAAGAATAAGTTAAATATTTATCATACAATTCAGAAAATAATAACAAGATTCATCTTAGGTTTCATTCTCCTTAGGTATTTAAGGGTTTTAGTTCATAAATAAATAAGAAAACATCTCAGAATAATAAATATAAAACATAAAGAAAACCCAAAACTCCTGAAGGGGAAATTGAGGAAAGATCTTCAGTCTTGATGGTGAATCCGGTTTCTGAGATGGATTAATTGGCTTCATTGGAGTAATTCCTTACTCCTTATTTTGTGCCTCCCTTTTTTTCCTCCTCTAGGGTGTATTTATAGGCTTTGGAATGCCTAAGAGCCCTCAAAATTAGCCTTTTTTGAATTGGACTCAACTTGGGCTCGGTAGGGACACGCCCGTGTAACACACCAGTGTATGATTACTTCAGGCCGTGCTCGAGCCTGCTAAATTGACATGGCTATGTGGTCTGCCCATATGAGGAGGTCCAGGTCGAATTGATTTCGTTATTTGGCCCATTTTCTTTGGTTTTGGCCCGTTACTCGTTCCTTTCGCTCTCTTAAGCTCTCCTAAGTATAAAACATGGAATTAATGCATTAGGAGCATCGAATTCACCAATTCTAATAGGAAATCATCCATAAAATGTGTTAAACATGGGGTAAAATATGTATAAATTACTGTTTATCAAATAGCTCTGACCGAATTGAAAGAATTGAAGGCTCAGTTGTAAGAGTTGACAGATAAGGGTTTTGCGAGACCGAGTTTTTCTCCCTAAGGTGCACCAATGTTATTCATTAAGAAGAAAGATCGATCCATGGGAATTTGTATTGATTATCATCAACTTAACAAGGTTACTAGAAAGAACAAGTATTCTTTACCGAGGATTGATGATTTGTTCAGTCAGTTGAAAGGGGCAACAGTGTTCTTGAAGATGGACTTGAGATTAGGCTATTATCAGTTGAGGGTTAAAGAGTCAGATGTGCCAGAGACTACGTTCAGAATTAGGAATGGGCATTTTGAATTTATTGTTATACTTTTTGGATTAACTAATGCTCCTTCTGTTTTTATGGATTTGATGAATCGGATCTTCAGACCGTATTTCAACAAGTTTGTAGTCGTGTTTATTGATGACATTCTAATTTATTCCCGAGATGAGTCTGAGCATGCCAAAAATTTAAGGATTGTATTTCAAACTTTGAGAGATAAGAAATTATTTGCTAAGATCAACAAAAAGTGAGTTTTGTTTTTGAGAAGTCGGATTCTTAGGGCATATTATTTTGGCAGAAGGTATAACAGTTGATTCGAGTAAGATTTCGGCAATTGTTTATTGGGAACTGCTGAGGAATGTATCCAAGGTTAGAAGCTTTTTGGGTTTAGCCGGTTATAATTGATGTTTCGTCAAGGGATTCCTGATGATTGCTACACCTATGACAAGATTGTTACTGAAAGATTTTAAGTTTGAATGGTTTGAGAAATGTCAAAAGAGTTTTGAACAGTTAAAAGCTTTGTTGACTGAGGCACTGGTATTAGTGCAACTTTAGTTGGGAAAAAAGTTTGTGATTTACAGTGACGCGTCATTGAACAGTCTTGGTTGTGTGTTGATAGAAGAGGGTAAAGTGATAGCTTACGCCTCGAGACAGTTGAAACTATATGAGAAGAACTATCCGACGCACGACTTGCAATTGGCTGCCATTATGTTTGCTTTAAAAATTTGGCGACACCATTATTCGGTGAAAAATGCCACATCTTTACCGATCACAAGAGCTTAAAGTACTTGATGACTCAAAAGGACTTGAATCTATGACAACGGAGATGGCTCGAGCTATTAAAAGATTATGAATGGTAATCGATTATTGTAACACCCCGAACCCGAAACCGACACCGGAGTCGAACACGAGGTGTTAACTGGCTTTAACCTCTTACAAAATTCATTTTCCAGACACTGCCCAATCTGTGTACTAGTCGTTTTAAAAATCATATCTTGAGTTTCGTAACTCGAAAATCAGTTTCGTAATTTTTCCCAGAAACTAGACTCATGTTCCCATCTATATATTTTTTTCTAGAATTTTTGGTTGGGCCAATTAGTACAGTTTATTAGTCAAAGTCCCCCAAGTTGCAGGGGTCGACTACACTGACCTTTGCCCATTACGACTTGGATATCTCTCTGCACGGGGCTTCAATACTGTTGCCGTTTGTTTCTATGAAAACTAGACTCAGATAGGAATCTGCACATATATGGTACGACCCCTAATTATCTCTGGTTAATTTATAATGAATTTCCAAAGTCGGAGCAGGGAATCCAGAAACCGTTCTGGCCCTGTCCCACTAAAATCTGATTATCTCTTAATATACTGCCCATATGATCCTTTCCTTACTTCCTCATGAAAGCAGACTCATCGAGCTTCGATTACATAATTTATTCATCAATTAATTCCACTCCTACTATTTTTAGTGATTTTTCAATCTCATGAGACTGCTGCTGCCAGCATCTGTTACGAAAGTAACTAGGTCTATTTCATGCCTACCCTTGATCCAATTCAATCGAACATTCGTGCCATTTTCGCATGGCTTAAAGTTTACATGCCATAATTCAAACACAACGTACTAGCTTATACATGCCAAAATGATCTTCTAAACACACTAAGAAGAAAGTACCAAAACTTGCTATCCGGTGTGATGACTTCGATGACGGCCCGACCCCGCAAAAATAGATGAGTCCAAGCAACCTATAATGGGTGACAAGGAAACATCGAGTGAGTTTATAACTCAGTAAGTCATAAGCAATGCACTACCATCTATCGACAACATTATCACAAGAGGAAACAAAATAGAACGAGACAATTTACTCCATCCATACCGAACCATACCATAGTTCCTCCAACCTCTCAATTCAATTTCATATCAATTCATGCATTCACATTCTATATACTCATCAATAGGACATTGAAGCAATTTCATAAATCAATTTATTTTCGTTACAATCAAACGACTATACGGCCTTTCACCCATCCTACGATAAATTTTATGTACGTGACTTCAAGTATATATGTCACATAGGTTCGAACTTACCGAGCTCAACACCAAGTATAAGCATAGCACCTATTAACCACGTGCTCAAGACACTTACCCGACCCGCTGTCCGCGATCGACTCAATAGTGTCGCACACATAGTGTCCATAATGATTCACGAATGTATATTGAGCCTGCACACTCAGTGCTATACAATCAACTCGCACACTTAGTGCCACGTAATCAAATCGCACACTTAGTGCTACATAGTTAGACTCGCACACTTAGTGCCGCATGGTCAATTCGCACACTTAGTGCATCATATTCATTTCGCACACTTAGTGCAACATAGTCGAATCGCACACTTAGTGCTGTACAATTTAATCCCGCGCACTTAGCGCCAATCTCATGGTCATAAATGGTTATCCCGCACGTTTAGTGCCGAGATCAACAACTCAGTACATCTTACCTCTTTTCATTCATTCAACAATTTCATCATCACATACGTACATGCATATATATATATGTATATTTATTCATTCCAATCAGCATCAATACATACACATTATGACCATTTGAAATAATACCCACTACATGCTTAATGACTTACCTTATGTTGGGTAAAATAATTCCGAGTCGGCTACTCGATGACCTTCGATTTCCCCTTGTTGGACGCCTCTCCTTTAGGTTCTTGAGCTTAAATAATACAAATAAGAGTATTCAATATTTAACCCAATAACATGAATTTATTTATCACATTCGGCAATCACACATCATTAAATTTTCAAACCAAGACGTCATTATATGACCACATATACACATATCCATATACTTAAGCTCAATAATTATAATGTAATATCATGTACCCACTTTAAGTATATTGCCGAATATACTTAATCATACATGCACCTAACCAAAACAATTTCCTAAAATCTTCATATCATTTATACACTAGGCCGATTGCTCTCACCAAGTTCACCTATATTCTTCAACAATTCCTTCATTGATCAAGCACATATTCGGCTAAGAAATGGCAATTTTTAGCAACCTTCGATTTAGTACTTAACTTTTACCACATATCAAATAACTCACTTCCTTACTCATGTGACCACGTATATTCGGTCATGCATACACACATAAAATCAATTTGAAGACTCTATCAATCCAACATACATTCGGCACCTTCATCCACCATTCTACCAAGCATGTAATATTCAAACACAACCAAACTCACATTCGGCCCTAGCTCATAACAAGGTAGCCGATTCTTCTTCTTTTTTTTTTTATAGTTCAAACACTCCTCTATCATCATTCACCTAACTTTAACATGAAACAACAAAACTCACCATTTCTCATCCAAATAACATGAACAACAACCATTCCTTGAACACTTTCTCATGACCGATTGCTCATGTTATCAACAAGATTCAAGGTTTGAACATGAGCTATTTAAAACATGCATGCATCTCTAAGACAACATTAAACATACCTTGGTCTAAAGGACCACCTTGGCCGAATCTTGTTTCCCCTTCTTCCTCTAGTTAGAACAATTGCAAAAGAAAGAAAATATGAACACTCCTTCTTCCCTCCTTATTAAGCATTCAAACTCCCTCATTTTTCATGCCACAACATCAAACACTCTCCCTAGGCAAGCAATGGCCGAATCCCTCCCAAGTTCCTTTCTCCCCTTCTTTTTCTTGGTTTTTCGGCTAGGTGATGGCAAGTATGACACCCATTTTTTTTTGTTCCCTTTTCTATTATTAATCCCATCATTTGTTCACCAAAGAAACATTTTAAATTAGAATGAGTGGAGCATTATCACTCCTTGGCCGGCCACCATAAATTTTATGGGCAAATTGACATGCAAAACCATGCTTCCTCAACCTATTATTAATTGATCCTTATAATTCATCTATCATCTTTCCTAACTTCGTCAACTAGGTCCTTTTTGAATGAATTCACAATCCTAATGCTAATATTAAGCATTTAATTTCTCATGCATTCACTGTCACACAACAATTTATGCAATTTAAAACACGAAAATAAATTTTTGGCTCGGTAATGTGGTCTCGAAACCACATTCCGACCAGGGTCTAATTTGGGTTGTCACAACTCTCCCCCACATAAGAAATTTTCGTCCCCGAAAATCTTACCGGTAAATAGGTTTGGGTATTGTTCTTTCATCGAGCTCTCGGGTTCCCAGGTTGCTTCCTCGATCCCGTGTTTAAGCCACAACACCTTAACCAACGGAACCCTTTTATTTCGCAACTCTTTCACTTCACGAGTTAGGATACGAATCGGTTCTTCTTCATAGCTCATGTCAGCCTGAATTTCAACCTCCGACGGACTAATTATGTGCGAAGGATCAGATCTATAGCGCCGAAGCATCGAAACATGAAAGACGTCGTGAATCTTTTCAAGTTCAGGAGGCAAAATCAATCTATATGCAACCGGCCCCACTCGTTCGGAAATTTCGTACGGCCCAATGAATCTCGGGCTCAACTTGCCTTTACGGCCAAACCTGAGTACCTTTTTCCAAGGCGAAACTTTGAGGAACACTTTATCTCCCACCTGACATTCAATGTCCTTCCGTTTCAGATCCGCATACGATTTTTGACGATCTGTGGCTACCTTCAGACTTTCACGGATTACCTTTACTTTCTGTTCGGCATCTTTAATCAAATCAACTCCGAAAATTTTACTTTCACCGAGCTCAGTCCAAAACAATGGTGTACGGCATTTACGACCGTACAAAGCCTCGTAAGGTGCCATCTTAATACTTGATTGAAAACTATTGTTGTAAGCGAATTCAATCAAAGGTACATACCGTTCCCATGAACCACTAAACTCAAGGATGCAGCATCTCAGCATATCCTCGAGTATCTGAATTATCCGCTCGGATTGACAATCGGTTTGGTGATGAAAAGCGGTGCTAAAATGCAGCTGGGTACCCAAAGCTTCTTGCAATTTCTTCCAAAATCGCGAGGTGAATCTCGGATCTCTATCCGACACGATAGAAATAGGTACTCCATGAAATCTCACAATCTGAGAAACATACAATTCGGCTAGTTTATCCAATGAAAAATCCGTACGCACGGGGATAAAGTGAGCCGACTTAGTCAACCTATCAACAACAACCCAAATCGCATCCTTCTTACTTGCGGACAATGGCAGTCCGGACACAAAGTCCATTGTGACTCGGTCCCATTTCCACTCGGGTATCATGATCGGCTGAAGTAACCCTGAAGGCACTTGATGTTCCGCTTTTACTTGTTGACATATTAAACATCTCGAAACAAAGTCGGAGATGTCTCGCTTCATGCCATGCCACCAAAACCGACGTTTCAAGTCGTTGTACATTTTCGTGCTCCCCGGGTGAATTGACATTCGGCTACAATGGGCTTCGTTCAGAATCATCGGAATGAGTTCCGAATTCCTTGGAACGCACAAACGACTTCTAAACCTCAAACAACCATCATCATCAATCTGAAACTCCGATTCCTTGTTCGGAACACACTCAGCTCGTTTTGCAACCAATTCATCATCGACTTTCTGAGCTTCACGAATTTGATGAGTCAATAATGGTTTGGCTTTTAATTCAGCTACTAACACATTGTCAGGTAGAACAGACAAGTGTACATTCATCGCTCGCAAAGCAAACAGTGATTTCCGGCTTAAGGCGTCCGCAACCACATTAGCCTTTCCCGGATGGTAATCAATGACAAGCTCGTAATCTTTCAACAACTCAAGCCAACGTCTTTGTCGCAGATTCAAGTCTCGTTGAGTCATCAAATATTTGAGACTTTTGTGATCCGAAAACACATGGCACTTCTCACCAAACAAATAATGTCGCCATATTTTCAATGCAAACACAATGGCGGCTAGTTCGAGATCATGGGTCGAATAATTTCTTTCGTGTGGCTTCAATTGTCTCGACGCATAGGCCACAACTCGACCTTCTTGCATCAATACGCAACCCAACCCGAGTAGGGATGCGTCACTATAAACAACAAACTCTTTACCCGATTCGGGTTGCACCAAAATTGGAGCTTCAGTCAGATGAGTTTTCAGTTGATCGAAGCTTTTCTGACATTTCTCCGTCCATTCGAACTTAACATCCTTCTGAAGTAGCTTCGTCATTGGTGTGGCTATCATCGAGAAACCTTTGACAAATCGTCGGTAATAGCCGGCGAGCCCTAGAAAGCTCCGGACCTCGGTAACATTTCTCGGAGGCTTCCAGTTAAGTATGGCTGAAATTTTGCTCGGGTCAACTCGAATACCCGATGCGGATACCACATGACCCAAGAAGCTAACCTCTCTTAACCAGAACTCACACTTACTGAACTTAGCATATAACTGCTTATCCCGCAAAATTGCAACACTTGCCTCAGATGCTCAGCATGTTCGGTCTCATCTCTTGAATAGACCAAGATGTCATCAATAAACACAACTACAAACCGATCCAAATACGGCCTGAAGATCCGATTCATCAGATCCATAAACACCGCAGGGGCATTAGTGAGCCCAAACGGCAT
This sequence comes from Gossypium hirsutum, assembly GCF_007990345.1. NCBI lineage: Eukaryota > Viridiplantae > Streptophyta > Magnoliopsida > Malvales > Malvaceae > Gossypium > Gossypium hirsutum. The sequence goes on from NC_053435.1 coordinate 62,765,101, forward strand.
CACTAAGAACTCGTAGTGACCGTACCTCGTTCTGAAAGCAGTTTGGGTACGTCCAAATCTCGAATCCGCAACTGATAATAACCCGATCTCAAATCTATCTTTGAAAACACCGATGCTCCCTTTAATTGATCGAACAGATCATCAATACGCGGTAACGGATACTTATTCTTTATCGTCACTTTATTCAGTTGACGATAGTCAATGCACAGCCTCATGGTTCCGTCCTTCTTTTTCACGAACAATACTGGTGCACCCCAAGGTGAGAAACTCGGTCGAGCGAAGCCTCTATCCGTCAATTCTTGCAACTGAGCTTTCAACTCTTTTAACTCGGTTAGTGCCATACGATACGGAGCGATCGAAATTGGCGTAGTTCCAGGTACAAGCTCAATTCCAAACTCTACTTCCCGAACAGGTGGCAAACCCGGTAACTCTTCAGGAAAAACATCCGGGTATTCACAAACCACCGGCACCGACTCGGGTTTCTTTTCTAACTCCTTGTCATCAAGTACATACGCGAGGTATGCTTCGCACCCTTTCCTTACATATTTCTGGGCCAACATTGCTGATATTACAGCTGGCAACCCCCTTAAGTCCGCAGACTCAACTCGGATTATTTCGTCATTCGCGCACCTCAAATCGATAGTCTTGCTTTTGCAATTCACAACCGCATCATGCGCGGTTAACCAATCCAAACCAAGAATAACATCAAACTCGTCGAACGGCAAAAGCATCAAATCGGCCGGAAAACAGGATTCTCGATTATTAGAGGGCATCTCTTACACGCTTTATCAACAAGTACGCATTGACCCAAAGGGTTTGACACTCGAATTACTAGCTCAGTAGACTCAACAGGTAGAGTCTTACTGGATGCTAAGGTTCGCATACATATGAATGAGTAGAGCCAGGGTCAATCAATGCAATCACATTAGTATCAAAGAGAGTGAAGGTACCAGTGATGACGTCGGGGGAGGAGCCTCCTCTCGTGCGCGAATGGCATACGCTCTAGCAGGAGTACGGTTCTCGGCGCGATCGGCCATATCAGAGGCCCCCCTCTGACTACCACCCTGCTCCTAAAATTCTCGGTGGTCTACCTCTAGATGTCACTCGACTAGTCTTGCACCTTGAATCTTATTCTTCTCATCCAGCTCCGTGCAATCTCTAATGAAGTGGTCCTTCGAACCGCATCCGTAACAGGCCCTGTTAGTAGACTGCCCCAACATTCACCTAGGTGTCGTCTTCCACATTGGGGACATTCAGGTTTCTCGTGACGATTATTGCCCACACTAGCTACCGAAGTAGCTCGGGAGCCCATCGATGGTCTTGCCCTGATGGAAATTCCCGCAGTCGCCCTCGACTATTAATGTCCTCCCTGAACTTCTTCACAGCTGAGAACGGAGCTTTACCCGTCGATCTTTTACGATAATCTCTAGCTTCAAATTCAGCCTTCTTCTTCTCCTTTCCAAGTTCCTCCGCCTTGCAGGCTCGTTCGACTAGTGTTACGAATTCCTTTATTTCCAGAATACCCATTAGTAGCTTTAAATCTTCGTTCAATCCTTCCTCAAATCTTTGCACATAGCAACCTCATCAGCTACGCACTCCCGGGCATACCTACTAAGTCTTACGAATTCATGTTCGTATTCAGATACAGTCATACGGCCTTGCTTGAGTTCCAAGAACTCCTTACGCTTCTGGTCAATGAACCGTTGGCTAATAAATTTCTTCCGGAATTCCGTTTGAAAGAAGTCCCAAGTTACTCGCTCGTTCGGGACTATGGAAATCAAGGTCCTCCACCAATAGTAGGCTGAGTCTCGCAACAAAGATACAGCACATTTAGACATTCATCGGGTGTGCATGACAATTCATCGAACACCCGAATGGTGTTATCAAGCCAGAACTCGGCCCTTTCGGCATCATCAGTTACTATGGCCTTGAACTCCTCGGCCCCACGCTTCCTAATCAAGTCTACAGGTGGCTTACTCAGCCTCACAGGATCAGCGACTGACGGCCTTACAGGGTCTTGGGGTGGGTTATTCAAATTTGGGAATTGTTGGACAGCCGGGTTGGCTCGGGCATATTGCGCGACCCACTCATTCATCATGGTAAAGAAGGCTTGTTTAGCCCCCTCACCTTGATTATTCGCAGATGACTGAGGTTCAACAGCGGCGTCCCTTGTGCAGGAGCAGCCGCTACGCTCTCACATCATCCGCTAGGTTCTTCTCCACCGGGATCCATTTACTCCACCATTTCACCTCAAGAAGTCCA